>NC_081554.1:38463189-38648153 GCF_963082655.1 Stomoxys calcitrans | reverse complement strand
TTCTTAACTAAGCCTCGTAGAGCAAAACTAAGGTTAATTCGTGATCACTTCGAAAAATTTGCATTTTTGCCATTTCGGCCAAAAAATGAATTTTTCCCTTCCAAAACTTAAAATGGCCATAACTCCTTAACTAAGCCTCGTAGAGCAAAACTAAGGTTAATTCGTGATCACTTCGAAAAATTAGCATTTTTGATGAAACTGGGCCAAAAAATGAATTTTTCCCTTCCAAAACTTAAAATGGCCATATCTCCTTAACTAAGCCTCGTAGAGCAAAAACTAAGGTTAATTCGTGATCACTTCGAAAAATTAGCATTTTTGATGAAACTCGGCCAAAAAATGAATTTTTCCCTTCCAAAACTTAAAATGGCCATATCTCCTTAACTAAGCCTCGTAGAGCAAAACTAAGGTTAATTCGTGATCACTTTGAAAAATTAGCATTTTTGATGAAACTCGGCCAAAAAATTAAATTTTCTCTTCCAAAACTTAAAATGGCCATATCTCCTTAACTAAGCCTCGTAGAGCAAAACTAAGGTTAATTCGTGATCACTTCGAAAAATTAGCATTTTTGATGAAACTGGGCCAAAAAATGAATTTTTCCCTTCCAAAACTTAAAATGGCCATAACTCCTTAACTAAGCCTCGTAGAGCAAAACTAAGGTTAATTCGTGATCACTTCGAAAAATTATCATTTTTGATGAAACTAGGCCAAAAAATTAAATTTTTTCTTCGAAAACTAAGCCTCTCCTTAACTAAGCCTCGTAGAGCAAAACTAAGGTTAATTCGTGATCACTTCGAAAAATTAGCATTTTTGATGAAACTCGGCCAAAAAATGAAATTGTTTCTTCCAAAACTTAAAATGGCCATATCTCCTTACCTAAGCCTCGTAGAGCAAAACTAAGGTTAATTCGTGATCACTTCGAAAAATAAGCATTTTTGATGAAACTCGGCCAAAAAATTAAATTTTCTCTTCCAAAACTTAAAATGGTCATATCTCCTTAACTAAGCCTCGTAGAGCAAAACTAAGGTTAATTCGTGACCACTTCGAAAAATTAGCATTTTTGATGAAACTCGGCCAAAAAATGAATTTTTCTCTTCCGAGACTTTAAATGACCATATCTCCTTAACTAAGCCTCGTAGAGCAAAACTAAGGTTAATTCGTGATCACTTCGAAAAATTAGCATTTTTGATGAAACTCGGCCAAAAAATTATTTTTCCCCTCCAAAACTTAAAATGGCCATATCTCCTTAACTAAGCCTCGTAGAGCAAAACTAAGGTTAATTCGTGATCACTTCGAAAAATTAACATTTTTGATGAAACTCGGCCAAAAAATGAATTTTCCCTTCCAAAACTTAAAATGGCTATATCTCCTTAACTAAGCCTCGTAGAGCAAAACTAAGGTTAATTCGTGATCACTTCGAAAAATAAGCATTTTTGATGAAACTCGGCAAAAAATTAAATTTCCTCTTCCAAAACTTAAAATGGCCATATCTCCTTAACTAAGCCTCGTAGAGCAAAACTAAGGTTAATTCGTGATCACTTCGAAAATTAGCATTTTTGATGAAACACGGCCAAAAAATGAATTTTTCCCTTCCAAAACTTAAAATGGCCATATCTCCTTAACTAAGCCTCATAGAGTAAAACTAAGGTTAATTCGTGATCACTTCGAAAAATTAGCATTTTTGATGAAACTCGGCCAAAAAATGAATTTTTTCCCTTCCAGAACTTAAAATGGCCATAACTCCTTAACTAAGCCTCGTAGAGCAAAACTAAGGTTATTTCGTGATCACTTCGAAAAATTAGCATTTTTGATGAAACTCGGCCAAAAAATTAAATTTTCTCTTCCAAAACTTAAAATGGCCATATCTCCTTAACTAAGCCTCGTAGAGCAAAACTAAGGTTTATTCGTGATCACTTCGAAAAATTTGCATTTTTGATGAAACTCGGCCAAAAAATGAAATTGTTTCTTCCAAAACTTAAAATGGCCATATCTCCTTAACTAAGCCTCGTAGAGCAAAACTAAGGTTAATTCGTGATCACTTCGAAAAATTAGCATTTTTGATGAAACTCGGCCAAAAAATTAAATTTTCTCTTCCAAAACTTAAAATGGCCATATCTCCTTAACTAAGCCTCGTAGAGCAAAACTAAGGTTAATTCGTGATCACTTCGAAAAATGTGCATTTTTGATGAAACTCGTCCAAAAAATTAATTTTTCCCTTCCAAAACTTAAAATGGCCATATCTGCTTAACTAAGCCTCGTAGAGCAAAACTAAGGTTAATTCGTGATCACTTCGAAAAATTAGCATTTTTGCCATTTCGGCCAAAAAATGAATTTTTCCCTTCCAAAACTTAAAATGGCCATATCTCCTTAACTAAGCCTCGTAGAGCAAAACTAAGGTTAATTCGTGATCACTTCGAAAAATTAGCATTTTTGATGAAACACGGCCAAAAAATGAATTTTTCCCTTCCAAAACTTAAAATGGCCATAACTCCTTAACTAAGCCTCGTAGAGCAAAACTAAGGTTAATTCGTGATCACTTCGAAAAATTAGCATTTTTGATGAAAGGTTAATTCGTGATCACTTCGAAAAATTAGCATTTTTGATGAAACTCAACCAAAAAATTAATTTTTCCCTTCCAAAACTTAAAATGGCCATATCTCCTTAACTAAGCCTTGTAGAGCAAAACTAAGGTTAATTCGTGATCACTTCGAAAAATTAGCATTTTTGATGAAACACGGCCAAAAAATGAATTTTTCCCTTCCAAAACTTAAAATGGCCATATCTCCTTAACTAAGCCTCGTAGAGCAAAACTAAGGTTAATTCGTGATCACTTCGAAAAATTAGCATTTTTGATGAAACTCGGCCAAGAAATGAATTTTTTCCCTTCCAGAACTTAAAATGGCCATAACTCCTTAACTAAGCCTCGTAGAGCAAAACTAAGGTTAATTCGTGATCACTTCGAAAAATTAGCATTTTTGATGAAACTCGGCCAAAAAATTAAATTTTCTCTTCCAAAACTTAAAATGGCCATATCTCCTTAACTAAGCCTCGTAGAGCAAAACTAAGGTTTATTCGTGATCACTTCGAAAAATTTGCATTTTTGATGAAACTCGGCCAAAAAATGAAATTGTTTCTTCCAAAACTTAAAATGGCCATATCTCCTTAACTAAGCCTCGTAGAGCAAAACTAAGGTTAATTCGTGATCACTTCGAAAAATTAGCATTTTTGATGAAACTCGGCCAAAAAATTAAATTTTCTCTTCCAAAACTTAAAATGGCCATATCTCCTTAACTAAGCCTCGTAGAGCAAAACTAAGGTTAATTCGTGATCACTTCGAAAAATAAGCATTTTTGATGAAACTCGACCAAAAAATTAATTTTTCCCTTCCAAAACTTAAAATGGCCATATCTGCTTAACTAAGCCTCGTAGAGCAAAACTAAGGTTAATTCGTGATCACTTCGAAAAATAAGCATTTTTGATGAAACTCGGCCAAAAAATTAATTTTTCCCTTCCAAAACTTAAAATGGCCATATCTCCTTAACTAAGCCTCGTAGAGCAAAACTAAGGTTAATTCGTGATCACTTCGAAAAATTTGCATTTTTGATGAAACTCGGCCAAAAAATTAATTTTTCCCCTCCAAAACTTAAAATGGCCATATCTTCTTAACTAAGCCTCGTAGAGCAAAACTAAGGTTAATTCGTGATCACTTCGAAAAATTAGCATTTTTGCCATTTCGGCCAAAAAATGAATTTTTCCCTTCCAAAACTTAAAATGGCCATAACTCCTTAACTAAGCCTCGTAGAGCAAAACTAAGGTTAATTCGTGATCACTTCGAAAAATTAGCATTTTTGATGAAACTGGGCCAAAAAATGAATTTTTCCCTTCCAAAACTTAAAATGGCCATAACTCCTTAACTAAGCCTCGTAGAGCAAAACTAAGGTTAATTCGTGATCACTTCGAAAAATTATCATTTTTGATGAAACTAGGCCAAAAAATTAAATTTTTTCTTCGAAAACTAAGCCTCTCCTTAACTAAGCCTCGTAGAGCAAAACTAAGGTTAATTCGTGATCACTTCGAAAAATTTGCATTTTTGATGAAACTCGGCCAAAAAATGAAATTGTTTCTTCCAAAACTTAAAATGGCCATATCTCCTTAACTAAGCCTCGTAGAGCAAAACTAAGGTTAATTCGTGATCACTTCGAAAAATTTGCATTTTTGATGAAACTCGGCCAAAAAATTAAATTTCCTCTTCCAAAACTTAAAATGGCCATATCTCCTTAACTAAGCCTCGTAGAGCAAAACTAAGGTTAATTCGTGATCACTTCGAAAAATTAACATTTTTGATGAAACTCGGCCAAAAAATGAATTTTTCCCTTCCAAAACTTAAAATGGCTATATCTCCTTAACTAAGCCTCGTAGAGCAAAACTAAGGTTAATTCGTGATCACTTCGAAAAATAAGCATTTTTGATGAAACTCGGCCAAAAAATTAAATTTCCTCTTCCAAAACTTAAAATGGCCATATCTCCTTAACTAAGCCTCGTAGAGCAAAACTAAGGTTAATTCGTGATCACTTCGAAAAATTAGCATTTTTGATGAAACTCGGCCAAAAAATGAATTTTTCCCCTCCAAAACTTAAAATGGCCATATCTTCTTAACTAAGCCTCGTAGAGCAAAACTAAGGTTAATTCGTGATCACTTCGAAAAATTATCATTTTTGGTGAAACACGGCCAAAAAATGAATTTTTCCCTTCCAAAACTTAAAATGGCCATATCTCCTTAACTAAGCCTCGTAGAGCAAAACTAAGGTTAATTCGTGATCACTTCGAAAAATAAGCATTTTTGATGAAACTCGACCAAAAAATGAATTTTTCCCTTCCAAAACTTAAAATGGCCATATCTCCTTAACTAAGCCTCGTAGAGCAAAACTAAGGTTTATTCGTGATCACTTCGAAAAATTTGCATTTTTGATGAAACTCGGCCAAAAAATGAAATTGTTTCTTCCAAAACTTAAAATGGCCATATCTCCTTAACTAAGCCTCGTAGAGCAAAACTAAGGTTAATTCGTGATCACTTCGAAAAATTAGCATTTTTGATGAAACTCAACCAAAAAATGAATTTTTCCCTTCCAAAACTTAAAATGGCCATATCTCCTTAACTAAGCCTCGTAGAGCAAAACTAAGGTTAATTCGTGATCACTTCGAAAAATTAGCATTTTTGATGAAACTCGGCCAAAAAATGAATTTTTTCCCTTCCAGAACTTAAAATGGCCATAACTCCTTAACTAAGCCTCGTAGAGCAAAACTAAGGTTATTTCGTGATCACTTCGAAAAATTAGCATTTTTGATGAAACTCGGCCAAAAAATTAAATTTTCTCTTCCAAAACTTAAAATGGCCATATCTCCTTAACTAAGCCTCGTAGAGCAAAACTAAGGTTTATTCGTGATCACTTCGAAAAATTTGCATTTTTGATGAAACTCGGCCAAAAAATGAAATTGTTTCTTCCAAAACTTAAAATGGCCATATCTACTTAACTAAGCCTCGTAGAGCAAAACTAAGGTTAATTCGTGATCACTTCGAAAAATTAGCATTTTTGATGAAACTCGGCCAAAAAATTAAATTTTCTCTTCCAAAACTTAAAATGGCCATATCTCCTTAACTAAGCCTCGTAGAGCAAAACTAAGGTTAATTCGTGATCACTTCGAAAAATTAGCATTTTTGATGAAACTCGGCCAAAAAATGAATTTTTCCCTTCCAAAACTTAAAATGGCCATATCTCCTTAACTAAGCCTCGTAGAGCAAAACTAAGGTTAATTCGTGATCACTTCGAAAAATTAGCATTTTTGATGAAACTCGGCCAAAAAATTAATTTTTCCCTTCCAAAACTTAAAATAGCCATATCTCCTTAACTAAGCCTCGTAGAGCAAAACTAAGGTTAATTCGTGATCACTTCGAAAAATTAGCATTTTTGATGAAACTCGGCCAAAAAATTAAATTTTCTCTTCCAAAACTTAAAATGGCCATATCTCCTTAACTAAGCCTCGTAGAGCAAAACTAAGGTTAATTCGTGATCACTTCGAAAAATTAGCATTTTTGATGAAACTCGGCCAAAAAATTAATTTTTCCCTTCCAAAACTTAAAATGGCCATAACTCCTTAACTAAGCCTCGTAGAGCAAAACTAAGGTTTATTCGTGATCACTTCGAAAAATTTGCATTTTTGATGAAACTCGGCCAAAAAATGAAATTGTTTCTTCCAAAACTTAAAATGGCCATATCTCCTTAACTAAGCCTCGTAGAGCAAAACTAAGGTTAATTCGTGATCACTTCGAAAAATTAGCATTTTTGATGAAACACGGCCAAAAAATGAATTTTTCCCTTCCAAAACTTAAAATGGCCATATCTGCTTAACTAAGCCTCGTAGAGCAAAACTAAGGTTAATTCGTGATCACTTCGAAAAATTAGCATTTTTGATGAAACTCGGCCAAAAAATTAATTTTTCCCTTCCAAAACTTAAAATGGCCATATCTCCTTAACTAAGCCTCGTAGAGCAAAACTAAGGTTAATTCGTGATCACTTCGAAAAATTAGCATTTTTGATGAAACTCGGCCAAAAAATGAATTTTTTCCCTTCCAGAACTTAAAATGGCCATAACTCCTTAACTAAGCCTCGTAGAGCAAAACTAAGGTTATTTCGTGATCACTTCGAAAAATTAGCATTTTTGATGAAACTCGGCCAAAAAATTAAATTTTCTCTTCCAAAACTTAAAATGGCCATATCTCCTTAACTAAGCCTCGTAGAGCAAAACTAAGGTTTATTCGTGATCACTTCGAAAAATTTGCATTTTTGATGAAACTCGGCCAAAAAATGAAATTGTTTCTTCCAAAACTTAAAATGGCCATATCTCCTTAACTAAGCCTCGTAGAGCAAAACTAAGGTTAATTCGTGATCACTTCGAAAAATTAGCATTTTTGATGAAACTCGGCCAAAAAATTAAATTTTCTCTTCCAAAACTTAAAATGGCCATATCTCCTTAACTAAGCCTCGTAGAGCAAAACTAAGGTTAATTCGTGATCACTTCGAAAAATTAGCATTTTTGATGAAACTCGGCCAAAAAATTAATTTTTCCCTTCCAAAACTTAAAATGGCCATATCTCCTTAACTAAGCCTCGTAGAGCAAAACTAAGTTTAATTCGTGATTACTTCGAAAAATAAGCATTTTTGATGAAACTCGACCAAAAAATTAATTTTTCCCTTCCAAAACTTAAAATGGCCATATCTGCTTAACTAAGCCTTGTAGAGCAAAACTAAAGTTAATTCGTGATCACTTCGAAAAATTAGCATTTTTGATGAAACTCGGCCAAAAAATTAATTTTTCCCTTCCAAAACTTAAAATGGCCATATCTCCTTAACTAAGCCTCGTAGAGCAAAACTAAGGTTAATTCGTGATCACTTCGAAAAATTATTATTAATTTTTCCCTTCCAAAACTTAAAATGGCCATATCTCCTTAACTAAGCCTCGTAGAGCAAAACTAAGGTTAATTCGTGATCACTTCGAAAAAATTAGCATTTTTGATGAAACACGGCCAAAAAATGAATTATTCCCTTCCAAAACTTAAAATGGCCATATCTGCTTAACTAAGCCTTGTAGAGCAAAACTAAGGTTAATTCGTGATCACTTCGAAAAATTAGCATTTTTGATGAAACTCGGCCAAAAAATTAATTTTTCCCTTCCAAAACTTAAAATGGCCATATCTCCTTAACTAAGCCTCGTAGAGCAAAACTAAGGTTAATTCGTGATCACTTCGAAAAATTAGCATTTTTGATGAAACTCGGCCAAAAAATTAAATTTTCTCTTCCAAAACTGAAAATGGCCATATCTCCTTAACTAAGCCTCGTAGAGCAAAACTAAGGTTAATTCGTGATCACTTCGAAAAATTATTATTAATTTTTCCCTTCCAAAACTTAAAATGGCCATATCTCCTTAACTAAGCCTCGTAGAGCAAAACTAAGGTTAATTCGTGATCACTTCGAAAAAATTAGCATTTTTGATGAAACACGGCCAAAAAATGAATTATTCCCTTCCAAAACTTAAAATGGCCATATCTCCTTAACTAAGCCTCGTAGAGTAAAACTAAGGTTAATTCGTGATCACTTCGAAAAATTAGCATTTTTGATGAAACTCGACCAAAAAATTAATTTTTCCCTTCCAAAACTTAAAATGGCCATATCTCCTTAACTAAGCCTCGTAGAGCAAAACTAAGGTTAATTCGTGATCACTTCGAAAAATTAGCATTTTTGATGAAACACGGCCAAAAAATGAATTTTTCCCTTCCAAAACTTAAAATGGCCATATCTCCTTAACTAAGCCTCGTAGAGCAAAACTAAGGTTAATTCGTGATCACTTCGAAAAATTAGCATTTTTGATGAAACTAGGCCAAAAAATTAAATTTTTTCTTCCAAAACTTAAAATGGCCATATCTCCTTAACTAAGGCTCGTAGAGCAAAACTAAGGTTAATTCGTGATCACTTCGAAAAATTAGCATTTTTGATGAAACTCGGCCAAAAAATGAATTTTTCCCTTCCAAAACTTCAAATGGCCATATCTCCTTAACTAAGCCTCGTAGAGCAAAACTAAGGTTAATTCATGATCACTTCGAAAAATTAGCATTTTTGATGAAACTAGGCCAAAAAATTAAATTTTCTATTCCAAAACTTAATATGGCCATATCTCCTTAACTAAGTCTCGTAGAGCAAAACTAAGGTTAATTCGTGATCACTTCGAAAAATTTGCATTTTTGATGAAACTCGACCAAAAAATTAATTTTTCCCTTCCAAAACTTAAAATGGCCATATCTCCTTAACTAAGCCTCGTAGAGCAAAACTAAGGTTAATTCGTGATCACTTCGAAAAATTAGCATTTTTGATGAAACTCGGCCAAAAAATGAATTTTTCCCTTCCAAAACTTAAAATGGCCATATCTCCTTAACTAAGCCTCGTAGAGCAAAACTAAGTTTAATTCGTGATCACTTCGAAAAATTATTATTAATTTTTCCCTTCCAAAACTTAAAATGGCCATATCTCCTTAACTAAGCCTCGTAGAGCAAAACTAAGGTTAATTCGTGATCACTTCGAAAAATTAGCATTTTTGATGAAACACGGCCAAAAAATGAATTTTTCCCTTCCAAAACTTAAAATGGCCATATCTCCTTAACTAAGCCTCGTAGAGTAAAACTAAGGTTAATTCGTGATCACTTCGAAAAATTAGCATTTTTGATGAAACTCGACCAAAAAATTAATTTTTCCCTTCCAAAACTTAAAATGGCCATATCTCCTTAACTAAGCCTCGTAGAGCAAAACTAAGGTTAATTCGTGATCACTTCGAAAAATTAGCATTTTTGATGAAACTCGGCCAAAAAATGAATTTTTCCCTTCCAAAACTTAAAATGGCCATATCTCCTTAACTAAGCCTCGTAGAGCAAAACTAAGGTTAATTCGTGATCACTTCGAAAAATTAGCATTTTTGATGAAACTCGGCCAAAAAATGATTTTTTTCCCTTCCAGAACTTAAAATGGCCATATCTCCTTAACTAAGCCTCGTAGAGCAAAACTAAGGTTAATTCGTGATCACTTCGAAAAATTAGCATTTTTGATGAAACTGGGCCAAAAAATGAATTTTTCCCTTCCAAAACTTAAAATGGCCATAACTCCTTAACTAAGCCTCGTAGAGCAAAACTAAGGTTAATTCGTGATCACTTCGAAAAATTATCATTTTTGATGAAACTAGGCCAAAAAATTAAATTTTTTCTTCCAAAACTTAAAATGGCCATATCTCCTTAACTAAGCCTCGTAGAGAAAAACTAAGGTTAATTCGTGATCACTTCGAAACAAAAGCATTTTTGATGAAACTCGGCCAAAAAATTAAATTTTCTCTTCCAAAACTTAAAATGGCCATATCTCCTTAACTAAGCCTCGTAGAGCAAAACTAAGGTTAATTCGTGATCACTTCGAAAAATTAGCATTTTTGATGAAACTGGGCCAAAAAATTAAATTTTCTCTTCCAAAACTTAAAATGGCCATATCTCCTTAACTAAGCCTCGTAGAGCAAAACTAAGGTTAATTCGTGATCACTTCGAAAAATTAGCATTTTTGATGAAACTCGGCCAAAAAATGAATTTTTCCCTTCCAAAACTTAAAATGGCCATATCTCCTTAACTGAGCCTCGTAGAGCAAAACTAAGGTTAATTCGTGATCACTTCGAAAAATTTGCATTTTTGATGAAACTCGGCCAAAAAATTAAATTTTCTCTTCCAAAACTTAAAATGGCCATATCTCCTTAACTAAGCCTCGTAGAGCAAAACTAAGGTTAATTCGTGATCACTTCGAAAAATTAGCATTTTTGATGAAACTGGGCCAAAAAATGAATTTTTCCCTTCCAAAACTTAAAATGGCCATATCTCATTAACTAAGCCTCGTAGAGCAAAACTAAGGTTAATTCGTGATCACTTCGAAAAATTAGCATTTTTGATGAAACTGGACCAAAAAATTAATTTTTCCCTTCCAAAACTTAAAATGGCCATATCTCCTTAACTAAGCCTCGTAGAGCAAAACTAAGGTTAATTCGTGATCACTTCGAAAAATTAGCATTTTTGATGAAACTCGGCCAAAAAATTAAATTTTCTCTTCCAAAACTTAAAATGGCCATATCTCCTTAACTAAGCCTCGTAGAGCAAAACTAAGGTTAATTCGTGATCACTTCGAAAAATAAGCATTTTTGATGAAACTCGGCCAAAAAATGAATTTTTCCCTTCCAAAACTTAAAATGGCCATATCTTCTTAACTAAGCCTCGTAGAGCAAAACTAAGGTTAATTCGTGATCACTTCGAAAAATTAGCATTTTTGATGAAACTCGGCCAAAAAATTAAATTTTCTCTTCCAAAACTTAAAATGGCCATTTCTCCTTAACTAAGCCTCGTAGAGCAAAACTAAGGTTAATTCGTGATCACTTCGAAAAATTAGCATTTTTGATGAAACTCGGCCAAAAAATTAATTTTTCCCCTCCAAAACTTAAAATGGCCATATCTCCTTAACTAAGCCTCGTAGAGCAAAACTAAGGTTAATTTGTGATCACTTCAAAAAATTAGCATTTTTGATGAAACTCGGCCAAAAAATGAATTTTTCCCTTCCAAAACTTAAAATGGCCATATCTTCTTAACTAAGCCTCGTAGAGCAAAACTAAGGTTAATTCGTGATCACTTCGAAAAATTAGCATTTTTGATGAAACTCGGCCAAAAAATTAAATTTTCTCTCCCAAAACTTAAAATGGCCATATCTCCTTAACTAAGCCTCGTAAAGCAAAACTAAGGTTAATTCGTGATCACTTCGAAAAATTAGCATTTTTGATGAAACTCGGCCAAAAAATGAATTTTTTCCCTCCAAAACTTAAAATGGCCATATCTTCTTAACTAAGCCTCGTAGAGCAAAACTAAGGTTAATTCGTGATCACTTCGAAAAATTAGCATTTTTGATGAAACTCGGCCAAAAAATGAATTTTTTCCCTTCCAGAACTTAAAATGGCCATATCTCCTTAACTAAGCCTCGTAGTGCAAAACTAAGGTTAATTCGTGATCACTTCGAAAAATTAGCATTTTTGATGAAACTCGGCCAAAAAATTAAATTTTCTCTTCCGAAACTTAAAATGGCCATATCTCCTTAACTAAGCCTCGTAGAGCAAAACTAAGGTTAATTCGTGATCACTTCGAAAAATTAGCATTTTTGATGAAACTCGGCCAAAAAATTAATTTTTCCCCTCCAAAACTTAAAATGGCCATATCTCCTTAACTAAGCCTCGTAGAGCAAAACTAAGGTTAATTTGTGATCACTTCGAAAAATTAGCATTTTTGATGAAACTCGGCCAAAAAATGAATTTTTCCCTTCCCAAACTTAAAATGGCCATATCTCCTTAACTAAGCCTCGTAGAGCAAAACTAAGGTTAATTCGTGATCACTTCGAAAAATTAGCATTTTTGATGAAACTCGGCCAAAAAATGAATTTTTCCCTTCCAAAACTTAAAATGGCCATATCTCCTTAACTAAGCCTCGTAGAGCAAAACTAAGGTTAATTCGTGATCACTTCGAAAAATTTGCATTTTTGATGAAACTCGGCCAAAAAATGAAATTGTTTCTTCCAAAACTTAAAATGGCCATATCTCCTTAACTAAGCCTCGTAGAGCAAAACTAAGGTTAATTCGTGATCACTTCGAAAAATTAGCATTTTTGATGAAATTTGGCCAAAAAATTAAATTTTCTCTTCCAAAACTTAAAATGGCCATATCTCCTAAACTAAGCCTCGTAGAGCAAAACTAAGGTTAATTCGTGATCACTTCGAAAAATTAGCATTTTTGATGAAACTCGGCCAAAAAATAAATTTTTCCCCTCCAAAACTTAAAATGGCCATATCTTCTTAACTAAGCCTCGTAGAGCAAAACTAAGGTTAATTCGTGATCACTTCGAAAAATTAGCATTTTTGATGAAACTCGGCCAAAAAATGAATTTTTCCCTTCCAAAACTTAAAATGGCCATATCTCCTTAACTAAGCCTCGTAGAGCAAAACTAAGGTTAATTCGTGATCACTTCGAAAAATTTGCATTTTTGATGAAACTGGGCCAAAAAATGAATTTTTCCCTTCCAAAACTTAAAATGGCCATATCTCATTAACTAAGCCTCGTAGAGCAAAACTAAGGTTAATTCGTGATCACTTCGAAAAATTAGCATTTTTGATGAAACTGGGCCAAAAAATTAATTTTTCCCTTCCAAAACTTAAAATGGCCATATCTCCTTAACTAAGCCTCGTAGAGCAAAACTAAGGTTAATTCGTGATCACTTCGAAAAATTAGCATTTTTGATGAAACTCGGCCAAAAAATTAATTTTACCCCTCCAAAACTTAAAATGGCCATATCTCCTTAACTAAGCCTCGTAGAGCAAAACTAAGGTTAATTCGTGATCACTTCGAAAAATTAGCATTTTTGATGAAACTGGGCCAAAAAATGAATTTTTCCCTTCCAAAACTTAAAATGGCCATATCTCCTTAACTAAGCCTCGTAGAGCAAAACTAAGGTTAATTCGTGATCACTTCGAAAAATTAGCATTTTTGATGAAACTCGGCCAAAAAATTAAATTTTCTCTTCCAAAACTTAAAATGGCCATATCTCCTTAACTAAGCCTCGTAGAGCAAAACTAAGGTTAATTCGTGATCACTTCGAAAAATTAGCATTTTTGATGAAACTCGGCCAAAAAATTAATTTTTCCCCTCCAAAACTTAAAATGGCCATATCTCCTTAACTAAGCCTCGTAGAGCAAAACTAAGGTTAATTCGTGATCACTTCGAAAAATTTGCATTTTTGATGAAACTCGGCCAAAAAATGAAATTGTTTCTTCCAAAACTTAAAATGGCCATATCTCCTTAACTAAGCCTCGTAGAGCAAAACTAAGGTTAATTCGTGATCACTTCGAAAAATTAGCATTTTTGATGAAATTTGGCCAAAAAATTAAATTTTCTCTTCCAAAACTTAAAATGGCCATATCTCCTAAACTAAGCCTCGTAGAGCAAAACTAAGGTTAATTCGTGATCACTTCGAAAAATTAGCATTTTTGATGAAACTCGGCCAAAAAATAAATTTTTCCCCTCCAAGACTTAAAATGGCCATATCTTCTTAACTGAGCCTCGTAGAGCAAAACTAAGGTTAATTCGTGATCACTTCGAAAAATTAGCATTTTTGATGAAACTCGGCCAAAAAATGAATTTTTCCCTTCCAAAACTTAAAATGGCCATATCTCCTTAACTAAGCCTCGTAGAGCAAAACTAAGGTTAATTCGTGATCACTTCGAAAAAGTTGCATTTTTGATGAAACTGGGCCAAAAAATGAATTTTTCCCTTCCAGAACTTAAAATGGCCATATCTCCTTAACTAAGCCTCGTAGAGCAAAACTAAGGTTAATTCGTGATCACTTCGAAAAATTAGCATTTTTGATGAAACTGGGCCAAAAAATGAATTTTTCCCTTCCAAAACTTAAAATGGCCATATCTCCTTAACTAAGCCTCGTAGAGCAAAACTAAGGTTAATTCGTGATCACTTCGAAAAATTAGCATTTTTGATGAAACTCGGCCAAAAAATTAATTTTACCCCTCCAAAACTTAAAATGGCCATATCTCCTTAACTAAGCCTCGTAGAGCAAAACTAAGGTTAATTCGTGATCACTTCGAAAAATTAGCATTTTTGATGAAACTGGGCCAAAAAATGAATTTTTCCCTTCCAAAACTTAAAATGGCCATATCTCCTTAACTAAGCCTCGTAGAGCAAAACTAAGGTTAATTCGTGATCACTTCGAAAAATTAGCATTTTTGATGAAACTCGGCCAAAAAATTAAATTTTCTCTTCCAAAACTTAAAATGGCCATATCTCCTTAACTAAGCCTCGTAGAGCAAAACTAAGGTTAATTCGCTATCACTTCGAAAAATTAGCATTTTTGATGAAACTCGGCCAAAAAATTAATTTTTCCCCTCCAAAACTTAAAATGGCCATATCTCCTTAACTAAGCCTCGTAGAGCAAAACTAAGGTTAATTCGTGATCACTTCGAAAAATTAGCATTTTTAATGAAACTCGGCCAAAAAATTAAATTTTCTCTTCCAAAACTTAAAATGGCCATATCTCCTTAACTAAGCTTCGTAGAGCAAAACTAAGGTTAATTCGCTATCACTTCGAAAAATTAGCATTTTTGATGAAACTCGGCCAAAAAATTAATTTTTCCCCTCCAAAACTTAAAATGGCCATATCTCCTTAACTAAGCCTCGTAGAGCAAAACTAAGGTTAATTCGTGATCACTTCGAAAAATTAGCATTTTTAATGAAACTCGGCCAAAAAATGAATTTTTCCCTTCCAAAACTTAAAATGGCCATATCTTCTTAACTAAGCCTCGTAGAGCAAAACTAAGGTTAATTCGTGATCACTTCGAAAAATTAGCATTTTTGATGAAACTCGGCCAAAAAATGAATTTTTCCCTTCCAAAACTTAAAATGGCCATATCTCCTTAACTAAGCCTCGTAGAGCAAAACTAAGGTTAATTCGTGATCACTTCGAAAAATTAGCATTTTTGATGAAACTCGGCCAAAAAATGAATTTTTCCCTTCCAAAACTTAAAATGGCCATATCTTCTTAACTAAGCCTCGTAGAGCAAAACTAAGGTTAATTCGTGATCACTTCGAAAAATTAGCATTTTTGATGAAACTCGGCCAAAAAATGAATTTTTCCCTTCCAAAACTTAAAATGGCCATATCTCCTTAACTAAGCCTCGTAGAGCAAAACTAAGGTTAATTCGTGATCACTTCGAAAAATTAGCATTTTTGATGAAACTCGGCCAAAAAATGAATTTTTTCCCTTCCAGAACTTAAAATGGCCATATCTCCTTAACTAAGCCTCGTAGAGCAAAACTAAGGTTAATTCGTGATCACTTCGAAAAATTTGCATTTTTGATGAAACTCGGCCAAGAAATGAAATTGTTTCTTCCAAAACTTAAAATGGCCATATCTCCTTAACTAAGCCTCGTAGAGCAAAACTAATTTTTCCCCTCCAAAACTTAAAATGGCCATATCTCCTTAACTAAGCCTCGTAGAGCAAAACTAAGGTTAATTCGTGATCACTTCGAAAAATTAGCATTTTTGATGAAACTGGGCCAAAAAATTAATTTTTCCCTTCCAAAACTTAAAATGGCCATAACTCCTTAACTAAGCCTCGTAGAGCAAAACTAAGGTTAATTCGTGATCACTTCGAAAAATTAGCATTTTTGATGAAACTCGGCCAAAAAATTAAATTTTCTCTTCCAAAACTTAAAATGGCCATATCTCCTTAACTAAGCCTCGTAGAGCAAAACTAAGGTTAATTCGTGATAACTTCGAAAAATTTGCATTTTTGATGAAACTCGGCCAAAAAATGAAATTGTTTCTTCCAAAACTTAAAATGGCCATATCTGCTTAACTAAGCCTCGTAGAGCAAAACTAAGGTTAATTCGTGATCACTTCGAAAAATTAGCATTTTTGATGAAACTGGACCAAAAAATTAATTTTTCCCTTCCAAAACTTAAAATGGCCATATCTCCTTAACTAAGCCTCGTAGAGCAAAACTAAGGTTAATTCGTGATCACTTCGAAAAATTAGCATTTTTGATGAAACTGGACCAAAAAATGAATTTTTCCCTTCCAAAACTTAAAATGGCCATATCTCCTTAACTAAGCCTCGTAGAGCAAAACTAAGGTTAATTCGTGATCACTTCGAAAAATTAGCATTTTTGATGAAACTGGGCCAAAAAAATGAATTTTTCCCTTCCAAAACTTAAAATGGCCATATCTCCTTAACTAAGCCTCGTAGAGCAAAACTAAGGTTAATTCGTGATCACTTCGAAAAATTAGCATTTTTGATGAAACTCGGCCAAAAAATTAAATTTTCTCTTCCAAAACTTAAAATGGCCATATCTCCTTAACTAAGCCTCGTAGAGCAAAACTAAGGTTAATTCGTGATCACTTCGAAAAATTAGCATTTTTGATGAAACTCGGCCAAAAAATTAATTTTTCCCCTCCAAAACTTAAAATGGCCATATCTCCTTAACTAAGCCTCGTAGAGCAAAACTAAGGTTAATTCGTGATCACTTCGAAAAATTTGCATTTTTTATGAAACTCGGCCAAAAAATGAAATTGTTTCTTCCAAAACTTAAAATGGCCATATCTCCTTAACTAAGCCTCGTAGAGCAAAACTAAGGTTAATTCGTGATCACTTCGAAAAATTAGCATTTTTGATGAAATTTGGCCAAAAAATTAAATTTTCTCTTCCAAAACTTAAAATGGCCATATCTCCTAAACTAAGCCTCGTAGAGCAAAACTAAGGTTAATTCGTGATCACTTCGAAAAATTAGCATTTTTGATGAAACTCGGCCAAAAAATAAATTTTTCCCCTCCAAAACTTAAAATGGCCATATCTTCTTAACTAAGCCTCGTAGAGCAAAACTAAGGTTAATTCGTGATCACTTCGAAAAATTAGCATTTTTGATGAAACTCGGCCAAAAAATGAATTTTTCCCTTCCAAAACTTAAAATGGCCATATCTCCTTAACTAAGCCTCGTAGAGCAAAACTAAGGTTAATTCGTGATCACTTCGAAAAATTAGCATTTTTGATGAAACTGGGCCAAAAAATGAATTTTTCCCTTCCAGAACTTAAAATGGCCATATCTCCTTAACTAAGCCTCGTAGAGCAAAACTAAGGTTAATTCGTGATCACTTCGAAAAATTAGCATTTTTGATGAAACTGGGCCAAAAAATGAATTTTTCCCTTCCAAAACTTAAAATGGCCATATCTCCTTAACTAAGCCTCGTAGAGCAAAACTAAGGTTAATTCGTGATCACTTCGAAAAATTAGCATTTTTGATGAAACTCGGCCAAAAAATTAATTTTACCCCTCCAAAACTTAAAATGGCCATATCTCCTTAACTAAGCCTCGTAGAGCAAAACTAAGGTTAATTCGTGATCACTTCGAAAAATTAGCATTTTTGATGAAACTGGGCCAAAAAATGAATTTTTCCCTTCCAAAACTTAAAATGGCCATATCTCCTTAACTAAGCCTCGTAGAGCAAAACTAAGGTTAATTCGTGATCACTTCGAAAAATTAGCATTTTTGATGAAACTCGGCCAAAAAATTAAATTTTCTCTTCCAAAACTTAAAATGGCCATATCTCCTTAACTAAGCCTCGTAGAGCAAAACTAAGGTTAATTCGTGATCACTTCGAAAAATTAGCATTTTTGATGAAACTCGGCCAAAAAATTAATTTTTCCCCTCCAAAACTTAAAATGGCCATATCTCCTTAACTAAGCCTCGTAGAGCAAAACTAAGGTTAATTCGTGATCACTTCGAAAAATTAGCATTTTTGATGAAACTCGGCCAAAAAATGAATTTTTCCCTTCCAAAACTTAAAATGGCCATATCTTCTTAACTAAGCCTCGTAGAGCAAAACTAAGGTTAATTCGTGATCACTTCGAAAAATTAGCATTTTTGATGAAACTCGGCCAAAAAATGAATTTTTCCCTTCCAAAACTTAAAATGGCCATATCTCCTTAACTAAGCCTCGTAGAGCAAAACTAAGGTTAATTCGTGATCACTTCGAAAAATTAGCATTTTTGATGAAACTCGGCCAAAAAATGAATTTTTCCCTTCCAAAACTTAAAATGGCCATATCTTCTTAACTAAGCCTCGTAGAGCAAAACTAAGGTTAATTCGTGATCACTTCGAAAAATTAGCATTTTTGATGAAACTCGGCCAAAAAATGAATTTTTCCCTTCCAAAACTTAAAATGGCCATATCTCCTTAACTAAGCCTCGTAGAGCAAAACTAAGGTTAATTCGTGATCACTTCGAAAAATTAGCATTTTTGATGAAACTCGGCCAAAAAATGAATTTTTTCCCTTCCAGAACTTAAAATGGCCATATCTCCTTAACTAAGCCTCGTAGAGCAAAACTAAGGTTAATTCGTGATCACTTCGAAAAATTTGCATTTTTGATGAAACTCGGCCAAGAAATGAAATTGTTTCTTCCAAAACTTAAAATGGCCATATCTCCTTAACTAAGCCTCGTAGAGCAAAACTAATTTTTCCCCTCCAAAACTTAAAATGGCCATATCTCCTTAACTAAGCCTCGTAGAGCAAAACTAAGGTTAATTCGTGATCACTTCGAAAAATTAGCATTTTTGATGAAACTGGGCCAAAAAATTAATTTTTCCCTTCCAAAACTTAAAATGGCCATAACTCCTTAACTAAGCCTCGTAGAGCAAAACTAAGGTTAATTCGTGATCACTTCGAAAAATTAGCATTTTTGATGAAACTCGGCCAAAAAATTAAATTTTCTCTTCCAAAACTTAAAATGGCCATATCTCCTTAACTAAGCCTCGTAGAGCAAAACTAAGGTTAATTCGTGATAACTTCGAAATATTTGCATTTTTGATGAAACTCGGCCAAAAAATGAAATTGTTTCTTCCAAAACTTAAAATGGCCATATCTCCTTAACTAAGCCTCGTAGAGCAAAACTAAGGTTAATTCGTGATCACTTCGAAAAATTAGCATTTTTGATGAAACTGGGCCAAAAAATTAATTTTTCCCTTCCAAAACTTAAAATGGCCATATCTCCTTAACTAAGCCTCGTAGAGCAAAACTAAGGTTAATTCGTGATCACTTCGAAAAATTAGCATTTTTGATGAAACTGGACCAAAAAATGAATTTTTCCCTTCCAAAACTTAAAATGGCCATATCTCCTTAACTAAGCCTCGTAGAGCAAAACTAAGGTTAATGCGTGATCACTTCGAAAAATTTGCATTTTTGATGAACCTCGGCCAAAGAATGAAATTGTTTCTTCCAAAACTTAAAATGGCCATATCTCCTTAACTAAGCCTCGTAGAGCAAAACTAAGGTTAATTCGTGATCACTTCGAAAAATTAGCATTTTTGATGAAACTCGGCCAAAAAATGAATTTTTCCCCTCCAAAACTTAAAATGGCCATATCTCCTTAACTAAGCCTCGTAGAGCAAAACTAGGGTTAATTCGTGATCACTTCGAAAAATTAGCATTTTTGATGAAACTCGGCCAAAAAATTAAATTTTTTCTTCCAAAACTTAAAATGGCCATACCTCCTTAACTAAGCCTCGTAGAGCAAAACTAAGGTTAATTCGTGATCAGTTCGAAAAATTAGCATTTTTGATGAAACTCGGCCAAAAAATTAAATTTTTTCTTCCAAAACTTAAAATGGCCATATCTCCTTAACTAAGCCTCGTAGAGCAAAACTAAGGTTAATTCGTGATCACTTCGAAAAATTAACATTTTTGATGAAACTCGGCCAAAAAATGAATTTTTCCCTTCCAAAACTTAAAATGGCCATATCTCCTAAACTAAGCCTCGTAGAGCAAAACTAAGGTTAATTCGTGATTACTTCAAAAAATTAGCATTTTTGATGAAACTCGGCCAAAAAAATTAATTTTTCCCTTCCAAAACTTAAAATGGCCATATCTCCTTAACTAAGCTTCGTAGAGCAAAACTAAGGTTAATTCGTGATCACTTCGAAAAATTAGCATTTTTGATGAAACTCGGCCAAAAAATGAATTTTTCCCTTCCAAAACTTAAAATGGCCATATCTCCTTAACTAAGCCTCGTAGAGCAAAACTAAGGTTAATTCGTGATCACTTCGAAAACTCGGCCAAAAAATTAAATTTTCTCTTCCAAAACTTAAAATGGCCATATCTCCTTAACTAAGCCTCGTAGAGCAAAACTAAGGTTAATGCGTGATCACTTCGAAAAATTAGCATTTTTGATGAAACTGGGCCAAAAAATGAATTTTTTCCCTTCCAGAACTTAAAATGGCCATATCTCCTTAACTAAGCCTCGTAGAGCAAAACTAAGGTTAATTCGTGATCACTTCGAAAAATTAACATTTTTGATGAAACTCGGCCAAAAAATGAATTTTTCCCTTCCAAAACTTAAAATGGCCATAACTCCTTAACTAAGCCTCGTAGAGCAAAACTAAGGTTAATTCGTGATCACTTCAAAAAATTAGCATTTTTGATGAAACTGGGCCAAAAAATGAATTTTTCCCTTCCAAAACTTAAAATGGCCATAACTTCTTAACTAAGCCTCGTAGAGCAAAACTAAGGTTAATTCGTGATCACTTCGAAAAATTATCATTTTTGATGAAACTCGGCCAAAAAATTAAATTTTTTCTTCCAAAACTTAAAATGGCCATATCTCCTTAACTAAGCCTCGTAGAGCAAAACTAAGGTTATTTCGTGATCACTTCGCAAAAATTAGCATTTTTGATGAAACTCGGCCAAAAAATGAAATTGTTTCTTCCAAAACTTAAAATGGCCATATCTCCTTAACTAAGCCTCGTAGAGCAAAACTAAGGTTAATTCGTGATCACTTCGAAAAATTAGCATTTTTGATGAAACTCGGCCAAAAAATTAAATTTTCTCTTCCAAAACTTAAAATGGCCATATCTCCTTAACTAAGCTTCGTAGAGCAAAACTAAGGTTAATTCGTGATCACTTCGAAAAATTAGCTTTTTTGATGAAACTCGGCCAAAAAATGAATTTTTCCCCTCCAAAACTTAAAATGGCCATATCTCCTTAACTAAGCCTCGTAGAGCAAAACTAAGGTTAATTCGTGATCACTTCGAAAAATTAGCATTTTTGATGAAACTCGGCCAAAAAATGAAATTTTCCCTTCCAAAACTTAAAATTTCCATATCTCCTTAACTAAGCCTCGTAGAGCAAAACTAAGGTTAATTCGTGATCACTTCGAAAAATTAGCTTTTTTGATGAAACTCGGCCAAAAAATGAATTTTTCCCTTACAAAACTTAAAATGGCCATATCTCCTTAACTAAGCCTCGTAGAGCAAAACTAAGGTTAATTCGTGATCACTTCGAAAAATTAGCATTTTTGATGAAACTCGGCCAAAAAATGAATTTTTCCCTTCCAAAACTTAAAATGGCCATATCTCCTTAACTAAGCCTCGTAGAGCAAAACTAAGGTTAATTCGTGATCACTTGGAAAAATTAACATTTTTGATGAAACTCGGCCAAAAAATGAATTTTTTCCCTTCCAGAACTTAAAATGGCCATATCTCCTTAACTAAGCCTCGTAGAGCAAAACTAAGGTTAATTCGTGATCACTTCGAAAAATTAGCATTTTTGATGAAACTCGGCCAAAAAATGAATTTTTCCCTTCCAAAACTTAAAATGGCCATATCTCCTTAACTAAGCCTCGTAGAGCAAAACTAAGGTTAATTCGTGATCACTTCGAAAAACTAGCATTTTGGATGAAACTCGGCCAAAAAATTAATTTTTCCCTTCCAAAACTTAAAATGGCCATATCTCCTTAACTAAGCCTCGTAGAGCAAAACTAAGGTTAATTCGTGATCACTTCGAAAAATTAGCATTTTTGATGAAACTCGGCCAAAAAATGAATTTTTCCCTTCCAAAACTTAAAATGGCCATATCTCCTTAACTAAGCCTCGTAGAGCAAAACTAAGGTTATGTCGTAATCACTTCGAAAAATAGCATTTTTGATGAAACTCGGCCAAAAAATGAATTTTTCCCTTCCAAAACTTAAAATGGCCATATCTCCTTAACTAAGCCTCGTAGAGCAAAACTAAGGTTAATTCGTGATCACTTCGAAAAACTAGCATTTTGGATGAAACTCGGCCAAAAAATTAATTTTTCCCTTCCAAAACTTAAAATGGCCATATCTCCTTAACTAAGCCTCGTAGAGCAAAACTAAGGTTAATTCGTGATCACTTCGAAAAATTAGCATTTTTGATGAAACTCGGCCAAAAAATGAATTTTTCCCTTCCAAAACTTAAAATGGCCATATCTCCTTAACTAAGCCTCGTAGAGCAAAACTAAGGTTATGTCGTAATCACTTCGAAAAATAGCATTTTTGATGAAACTCGGCCAAAAAATGAATTTTTCCCTTCCAAAACTTAAAATGGCCATATCTCCTTAACTAAGCCTCGTAGAGCAAAACTAAGGTTAATTCGTGATCACTTCAAAAAAATAACATTTTTGATGAAACTGGGCCAAAAAATGAATTTTTCCCTTCCAAAACTTAAAATGGCCATATCTCCTTAACTAAGCCTCGTAGAGCAAAACTCGGCCAAAAAATGAATTTTTTCCCTTCTAAAACTTAAAATGCTCTAAGCCTCGTAGAGCAAAACGAAGATAAGTTCGAATTCAACGCTTATACGCATATTGAAGCTGTTGCTCTCTCGTTTGCAACTTATGTCCACCTTCGAGTGGTTTATCATTGCATACCAAACTTCCACTTCCGTTTTGTTTCATTTTTCAAACGTAATCGATAAACTGGAGCCAACGTAGCCCAGAGGATATCATGTACGCTGAACGCCCTTGTTCGAATCCTGGCAAGAACATCAACAAAATTGCGGCGGTGGTTATCTTCGCCTAATGCAGCCGACATTTGTGAGCTAACAGCCATGTAGAAACTTCTCCCCAAAGAGATATCGCACTAGAACTCGCAGTTCGAACCAGGCTATAAATAGGCGGTCCTTTATAATTGAGCTTAATCTTGAATCGGGCATCACTCTTTGATATGTGAGAAGTGTGCCCCCTTTTCCTTAATCTAATGGGCGTGGAACAATTTGCAAATTAGCAGTTGTAAAACGTATTTATACTCTCGGATAATAGAGGTAATATCGGATAATCGAGTTAATCTTTTCTATTCCGGATAATGGAGGTTCCCGTATAATCAATTCCCGGATAATCGAGGTCCGACTGTAATACAAATAAATAGACATCAAATAAAAGCGAGCTAAATTCGGCCGGGCTAAAGCTAGTATACCCTCCACCATGGATCGAATTTATCAAGTTCTTGGCCCAGTATCTCTTTATAGGCAAATAAAGGATAAATGATACAAATTGACATTCTATTGGAGCCATATCAGGTTATGGACCTATTCGGACCATACTTAGTTCGGATATTGGAGGCCATAATAGAAGTCATTGTGCAAAATGTCGGCCAAATCGGATACAAATTGCGCCATTTAGAGGCTCAAGAACTTGAGATCCAATATGGGTTTATATGGCAGCTATATCAAAACATGGACCGATATGGCCCATTTACAATTCCAACCGATCTACACCGATAGGAAAGGTTTGTGCAAAATTTCAAGCGCCTTGCTTTCCTCCTTTGAAAGTTAGCTTGCTTTCCCTAGACAGAAAGACGGACAGTCGGTCAGACGGACATGGTTACATCGACTTTAAATATCTTTGAGGCAATCGTAGAACAGAAGTTAGCATGTCCGCCTGTGACGCTGAATGCCTGGGTTCAACTCCTAGCGAGAACATCAGAAATTTTTTTTCAGCGGTTGTTATGCCCTCCTAATGCTGGCGACATTTGTGAGGTACTATGTCGTGGAAAAATTTCTCCCTAGAGAAGTGTTGCACTGCTGCAGGCCTTTCCGGACAGAGAAGTGTCACACTGCTGCAGGCCTTTCCGGGCAGGGCTATAAAAAGAGGCACCTTATCATCGAGCTTAAACTTGAATCCATTTTGTTTGCCTAAATGGAATGTTCTTGGGCAAATTTGCATTTGCAAAATGTTGTGGCGATCAAGAATACATGCGCTTTATGGAGTCTTCAACCAATATTTTGATGTGTTACGAACGGAATAGCGAAGTTAGTATACCCCCATCCTACGGTGGACAGTAAAAAAAACTTTATCGGGCTTCACCTTGTTATCTTTATCTTTACAGAAAAAATGAGGCCAAATTAACCATTAATGATAAATTTATTGTTCAACTAATTCTTAATCTCAAGATTAGAGTAGCTGTGATCAAGGCATCCATAGCACAACTGTTAAGCTTGATGTGGTGATACATTTTTATGGCCATGCCTTAAGGTATCTGCTAGTGTTTGTCACAACCAAAAATCTATAACGCCATAAACAAGTTCAACAAAAATCAGGGGTTTATTAAATTTAATTACAAAGCGGTGCGTAGCACTTTGAAGTTGAATGTTGCTGGTGTTTTGGCCTATTCACTTGCTTGGTGGCAAACTCCCAAACTGGCAACACTTAATTGTCAATGGGGATCTGAAAAACATGACGCCCATTGCATCACGGTCTACTTTGAATGTTTTTGCTCTTGGTTACACAACAACATCAATGCATCGGTCAAATGTAAGGACTTCTAAAGAAGTACAAAACATCACATGTGCTGTAGCAGACATGAAAGAAAATATGATTTAAGTCCCTCACTTAAATGGCCAAAGTGTTAAAAAGGCCGGCGACCACACAAATGAATATTCCTATGTGACCAAAGGGACTACAAGCGAAAATGATTTGTCAGCTTTAAAATGTTTGCTAAATTAAATACTGACATTTATTCGGCGAGGTGTCTGTCAGTCAGTCGCTATTCAGTTTCATTGATGGCAAATCTTGGCACACTGGTCGAAAAGACATGAGATTGGAAATACAAAAATGGCGGAGACAAGAATTACTCAGATTAAATTGCCGATAGTGATGTAAAATGTATACCGCCTAGTCGGCATTTGGTCTATGATAGAGCTGGCAAACTATCAATAATCGCAAAATTCGATATTTTCGATAGTTTTAATAATAAATATCGATAGTATCGATACTATCGTTAGCTGCTATATAGACCGATTTTCCGATGAAGGGTCTAATGCACATAAAAACTTAATTTTTCATCTGATTTTGCTGAAATTTTAAACAGTGAGAAGTTTTAGGCTTCCCTATATCTGACCCAAATATGGTTCAGATCGGACCATATTTAGATATAGCTGCCATATAGACCGATAAAGGGTCTGAAGCCCATAAAAGCTTTATTTTTTATCCGATTTCGCTGAAATTGGAAACAGTGGGTTATTTTAAGCCCCCCGATATCTGAGCTAAGTATGGATCAGATCGGCCTATGTTTTGATATAGCTGCCATATAGACCGATCTGCCGATAAAGGACCTGAAGCCCATGAAAGCTTTATTTATTGCCCAATTTTGCTGAAATTTAAAACAGTAGGTTATTTTAAGCCCCCCGACATCTGAGTTAAGTATGGATCAGATCGGCCTATGTTTTGATATAGCTTCCATATAGACCGATCTGCCGATAAAGGAGCTGAAGCCCATAAAAGCTTTATTTATTGCCCGATTTCGCTGAAATTTAAAACAATGGGTTATTTTAAGCCCCCCGACATCTGAGTTAAGTATGGATCAGATCGGCCTATGTTTTGATATAGCTTCCATATAGACCGATCTGCCGATAAAGGAGCTGAAGCCCATAAAAGCTTTATTTATTGCCCGATTTCGCTGAAATTTAAAACAGTGGGTTATTTTTAGCCTCCCGAAATCTGACCTAAGTAAGGTTCAGATCGGACTATATTTAGATATAGCTGTCATATAGACCGATCACCCGATTAAGGGTCTGAAGCCCATAAAAGCTTTAGTTTTTAACCCATTTCGCTGAAATTTAAAACAGTGGGTTATTTTAAGCCCCCCGACATCTGAGTTAAGTATGGATCAGATCAGCCTATATTTAGATATAGGTGCCATATAGACCGATCTCCCGATAAAGGGTCTGGAGCCCATAAAAGCTTTACTTTTTATCCGATTTCGCTGAAATTTAAAACAGCGAGTAGTTTTAGACCTACCAATATCTGATCCCAATATAGTTCAGATCGGCCTATGTCTAGATATAGCTGCCATATAGACCGATCTGCCGATAAAGGGTCGAAGGCCCATAAAAGCTTTTTTTATTGCCCAATTTCGCTGAAATTTAAAACAGTGGGTTATTTCAAGCCTCCCGACATCTGACCTAAGTATGTTTCAGATCGGACTATATTTAGATATAGCTACCATATAGACCAATTTGCCGATATAGGGTCTGAAGTCCATAAAAGGTTTATCCGATTTTGCTGATATTTAAAACAGAGTGTAGTTTTAGGCCTACCAACCTCTGACCCATATATGGTTCAGATCGGATTATATTTAGATATATCTACCCTATAGACCGATCTCCCGATAAAGGGTCTGAAGCCCATAAAAGCATTATGGGAAAGCAGGGATAATTGACTCAACTCAACGGTGAAGGTTATATAAAAAGGGCATTAAAAAAATTTTGGCTTGAGATCTCGAAACCCTTTTGGAATTCGCTCTAAGCCCAAGTTCTTTTATCCCCATTTGGAACTTCCCACCAACACGATCATGACCCGAAAAATGTTTCAAAGTGTTATCGTCATTGTACGAACAACGAACTGTAAAGGCTGTATGACACTGTTGTGACACTCAAACGTATTAAGTTCGATGATTATGTTGCATACATCCTGCTGGCAGTTGGAGGCCACCGTGGCGCAGAGGTAAGCATGTCCGCCTACGACGCTGAACGCCTGGCAGGGCCATTAGAAAAATTTTTCAGCAGTGGTTATCCCCTCCAAATGCTGGAGAGATCTGTTAGGTACTTTGCCATGTAAAAACTTCTCCCCAAAGAGGTGTCGCTCTGCGGCACCCCGCTCGGCCTCGGCTATAAAAAGGAGATCCCTTATTATTGAACTTAAAATTAAATCGAACAGCACTCATTGAAGTTTGTGGGAAGTTTGCCTCTGTTCCTTAATGGAATGTTCATGGGTCGATTTGCATTTGCATGCTGCCAGAATGTATGAAGAAGTCATTTGAAAATTAACCGTAGAAGATCGAAGCGATTGGTAATTTATTCTGAGTTCGGCTAATGAAATAAATGCTGTCACTCGATTTATTCGCTAAAATTTTATAGTAATAAGTATTTCCAAACTGGACTACTGTGCTTTGCTATCACCAGATGATTATTTGGTGGATTCCATTATTGCATGGAATGCTGCCATGAATGACTGAACTCAGCCGATCACAAAACTGAGTGTTTAAACTTAAATATTCTTGTGGTTTTGTGTTTATTGTTGTATTAACGACTTTTTGGTGACTTTGTGTTTCATTGAGAAAATGCCGACTCTGCCGTCACAACATATCCTGAAAAGCAAGAGAAAACCTGCCAGAAACCACAGAAAGAGATTAAATTTTATATTGTTGAGAACTTTTGCATGGATCGCCTTGCTAGCCAACCAGCCAGCCAGCAAGCCACAAAAATTGTTGCTACTGTAAGGTTTTCTGTTAGCCAAAATAACCCCTGTAGGTGCAACAATCTTCGTCAGCAGTGAGCCAGCCATAGACTCAACATGCAATCAGCCTTAGCAGTGCTGTTGTATCCGATTGTTGCAAATATTGCTTTTTTTGCTTTCAAAAACTGCATAGTATGAGAGTTCTTTATTTTTCGCCAAGATTTCTTTGTATGTTTGGTGTCTTATTGTTGCATTTATTGTTTGGTTGATGGGTTCTAAATCATCACAATGTTGACAGGTTACAAAAACGTATTTTTTGTACCTACCATTCACACTGCATCGCATAACGACATCACAGACTAACATTACTCCCTCGCCAGTGCAACTTTTTGCCCACATTTCCAAAAAAAAAAAATGTATGAAGAAGAACATCCTCACAAAGACCATGCGACTGCTAGAGTAACAAATTAATGTTGTCGTAACACGTAAAACTCGTGTTAACTGTCCGTATTCTCTTGCAACTTTTAGCCCTTCAAAGTCGTTTATCCAAATTGCGGTTCACATTGAATGGCAAGATGATGTTTCATGATGCCAGGAGTCAGTGTAATCTGTTTAAGTTCAATAAGAATTTTGATACCATTTAGATTTTATTTGAATAAGTTGCATTCTAGTCTAACTCTAAAACTAGTCATATATAAGGGGAATACATTGGATTAGGCAATGCTTAAGACCATACAAAGCAATACAGACCTACTTATGGGAGGTTGATCAGACTAAAAAGTCTCATTCAATTCAGGTGCTAGCCGTTTATGAACCGATATTAACCATATTAAGCTGGCGAGAACATCAGAAACAATTTTTCAACTATGGTTATCCCCTCCTGATGCTGGCGATACACAGTGGGATAAAAAAACAAGTAAAAGCGTGCTTAGTTCGGCCGGGCCGACTCTTATATACCCTCCACCATGGATCGCATTTGTCGAGTTGTTTTCCCGGCATCTCTTCTTAGGCAAAAAAAGGATATAAGAAAAGATTTGCTCTGCTATTAGAGCGATATCAAGATATGGTCCGGTTTGCACCACAATTATTGTAAATTATATGTTGGAGACCTGTGTAAAATGTCTGCCAATTCGAATAAGAAGTAAAATAGAGAGATCGATTTATATGGGAGCTGTATCAGGCTATAGACCGATTCAGACCATAATAAACATGTATGTTGACGGCCATGAGAGAATCCGTCGTACAAAATTTCAGGCAAATAGGATAATAATTGCGTCCTCTACAGGCTCAAGAAGTCAAGATCCCAGATCGGTTTATATGACAGCTATATTAGGTTATGAATCGATTTGAACCATACTTGGCACAGTTGTTGGATATCATAACAAAACTCGTCGTGCCAAGATTCATTCAAATCGGATAAGAATTGTGCCCTCTAGAGGCTCAAGAATTTAAGACCCAAGATCGGTTTATATGACAGCTATATTAGGTTATGGACCGATTTGAACCATACTTGGCACAGTTGTTGGATATCGTAACGAAACATGTCGTGCAAAATTTCATTCCAATCGGATAAGAATTGCGCCCTCTAGAGGCTCAAGAATTTAAGACCCAAGATCGGTTTATATGGCAGCTATATCAGGTTATGGACCGATTTAAACCATACTTGGTATAGTTGTTAGATATCATAACAAAACTCGTCGTGCCAAAATTCATTCAAATCGGATAAGAATTGCGCCCTCTAGAGGCTCAAGAATTCAAGACCCAAGATCGGTTTATATGACAGGTATATCAGGTTATGGACCGATGTGAACCATACTTGGCACAGTTGTTGGATATCATAACAAAACTCGTCGTGCCAAAATTCATTCAAATCGTATAAGAATTGCGCCCTCTAGAGGCTCAAGAATTCAAGACCCAAGATCGGTTTATATGACAGGTATATCAGGTTATGGACCGATGTGAACCATACTTGGCACAGTTGTTGGATATCATAACAAAATACTTCGTGCGAAATTGCATTCCAATCAGATAAGAATTGCGCACCCTAGAGGCTCAAGAAGTCAAGACCCAAGATCGGTTTATATGGCAGCTATATCAGGTTATGGACCGATTTAAACCATACTTGGCACAGTTGTTGGATATCATAACAAAACTCGTCGTGCCAAAATTCATTCAAATCGGATAAGAATTGCGCCCTCTAGAGGCTCAAGAATTCAAGACCCAAGATCGGTTTATATGACAGGTATATCAGGTTATGGACCGATTTAAACCATACTTGGTATAGTTGTTAGATATTATATCAAAACACGTCGTGCGAAATTTCATTCCAATCGGATAAGAATTGCGCCCTCTAGAGGCTCAAGAAGTCAAGACCCAAGATCGGTTTATATGGCAGCTATATCAAAACATGGACCGATATGGCCCATTTACAATACCAACTGACCTACACTAATAAGAAGTATTTGTGCAAAATTTCAAGCGGCTAGCTTTACTCCTTCGGAAGTTAGCGTGCTTTCGACAGACAGACGGACGGACAGACGGACGGACAGACGGACGGACACGGCTAGATCGACATAAAATGTCACGACGATCAAGAATATATATACTTTATGGGGTCTCAGACGAATATTTCGAGTAGTTACAAACAGAATGACGAAATACGTATACCCCCCATTCAATGGTGGAGGGTATAAAAATCAATTTGTGTTTGTTTGTATGTTTGTTTGTTCCCTATAGACTCAGAAAATTTCACAGATGGTGCACAAGGATCCTGTGGTAAAAATAGGGTACTACATTTTTTGATATCTGAAGGAGGGGCGGACCCTCCCCTTTACCCTTATTTGTGGAAACGCCAGATCTCAGAGATGGGTCTTGCGATTTAAGTGAAAATTTGTGTGCTCTCATATAGTACCCTAAAAATAAAAATTTGGTATCCAAATTTCGTATAGGATACCTAGGGGGACCGCCCCACCCTAAAACCTACCAAACATATATTTAGGCCAATCAAGACAATATGGGACTCAAATGAAAGGTATTTAGGATAAAAAAACGTATCTGATATTCAATTGTCGGACCAAGTGTTAGGTGGACCACCCCAACCCCCAAAACACCCCTAAATCGGACATATTTACCAACCATGGCAATATGGGACTCAAATGAAAGGTATTTGCGAGTAGAATAAGAATCTAATATCCAAATGTGGGACCACGTTTCTGGGGGTCCACCACTTCCCCAAAACACCCCCAAAACAGGACTTATTTACTGACCATGGGAATATGGAGCTTAAATAAAAGGCATTTTATTGTAAAATTCGAATCTAATATCCAAATATAGGATCAAGTGTTTGGGGGGCCGCCACTTCAAAAAACATCCCCCAAAGGTGACAAATTTACGTCCATAGCAATATGGGGCTCAAATGAAAGGTCTTTGGGAGTAAAGCACGAATCTGATATCAACATTCGGGGCACCTATGGGGCCACCCCAAACCAACACCCCCACCCCACCTCTACCATAAAGAGTGCAAACTGGAAAAACCAAATCGAGTTCTCAAAACGTAAAGATTAGACCCACACTTTTATAGTTGTTGTTCTTGTGGCAGTTTGTTGTTTTCTATATTTTGTCTGCTTGATTCTGTTGAGAGTCAAGACCCAGGACTAAGATGGGGTGCGTCCACAGGGATCTGGGTCTGAGTCGGGCGGGTCTGGCTGGGCAGTTAAACAACTGACATGTATCGTGCGGTCCCTCATTACAATCGAGACATACATCTTGCACGTCGACATCAATCCTAGGAGTTAACGCGGCTGCATCTGCCGTAATTACTCGTAAATGAGCCAGAACTACTCTGAAGGCAGCCCAATCGGCATTCCTCTGATTGATAAACGTCCGGCGCTCAGAGGTTGTGAAGTGGTCGGTCGATGGTGAGAATTATGGGGGGTGGTCTGACCCCAAAGAGATGACGGCTTGACAGGATACCTCACTCAAGAGATTAGGGGATGTAATCGAAATGTGTGTCGAGCCGCTACACCTCCTCGTAATCCTAGTGGCGGTATCCTCATTCACCATGCAAAATGTGGAGCCATCAATCTGCTCTGCCAAAGCCAAGCCATTAATGCATGCGCATTAAAGACCCCTAGAACCAGACGATTATGGCCACATAGTTACCCAGTTATGTCGGGGTTGTTAGCTTGGCCATTAATTGGGACACAGCCATCAACCGGCGGTATGTACACCTTGTATAGCTCTATCTCAGCAATACCGGACCTGACTGCTGTCCCCATGCACTCCAAGTAAGGGTCACTCACTAGCGCAAGGCGCGGGCGAGATGGGTCTATATTGTACGAAATGGTGTATCACGAAGGCCAATCCCCCACCTCCATTCCGTAAGCGATCCTTAGGTAGCACATTGTGTCCGTGATAACTGTGTAAGCTGCAGGTGTTGGTCAGCTTTGTATCCTGGATCGCTGCGACGAGTATGTTCTTCTATTAGCTCGTCGATCTTGCCACGCAGAGTGTTGCAGTTCAGTTGCAAAAATTTTACACTTCCCGGCACTGGAGTGGTAATATTGGGGCTGGGATGCAGTAGTTGCGTATATTGCTTTACGGAAGAGGTTGGGTGGGTCACATAATCCGACGATGAGGACGCTGAAGGCGACGACGAAGACGCTTGTGACCCACTGTTGGCTATGTTCGCACAGCACCTTGCAACATATCCAGTATGACTATACTCCCGTAGTGAAGTGAGGCCAGAGCAAGATCGGAGATGTACACCTCACCGACACCGACCGATGATGAGGGCAGTTCTGGCAAACCGAACAGAACCAGGGTCCGGGTTTTTTTTTTAATCCTGGCACGGACCACACTCACGTCATTCCATTTCCTTTTTCTTTCCGTGGAATATACGTTTCTCCTATTTCCTTTTCTACCGATACCTCTCCTTTATCTGGCGCGTTGCTTCTGATTGCAGGGTTGCTCTATATGCCGCATTCTTGGCTTCAGTAGCATATTGGATATCTTGGTCGTGCCATGGGTTTTTTGGGAGAGGCTTGCGGTACCCAAGTACAGATTTCGTGGCATTTTCCATGGAGGTGGTAATGGTTTGGCACTGCGCCATTATATCACCGGAACAAGGAGTGCTTTTATCAAGCAGTTGGGTCAGTCGAGTGGAGTATGTCGTTGCTATCTGCTTGCAGCTTTTCAATGTCCAACTGCCGTGCAGGGTCAGATCGTACTTTCCTCGTCATGTTCAAACGGATGCGAACCTTTGCTGCAACAATTTAATGATCCGAATCTACATTCGCTCCACGGACCTATCGTACATCTTACACTCTAGGTGAATGCCTTCAATCTACCACAATGGGATCAATATGGTTCCTCGTGTTTTGATCGGGTGACAGCCATGTGGCGTTCCGCAGAGCGACACCTCTTTGGGGAGAAGTTCTATATGGCAAAATACCTCACAAATGTCGCTAGCATCAGGAGGGGATAACCATCGCTGAAAATTTGTCTTATGTTCCTGCGAGGATTCGAACCCGTCATAGGCGGACATGCTAACTTCTGCGCTACGGTGGGCTCAACCCACGTTATCTCGTGGAAGCAATAAAGACGTCTTCCTTTACTATCTTCGAATTAAAATCTCCCACAACGATTCTTAAGTCATGGGCGGGGCAGCGGTCAAATTCTCTCTCTCTAGACGCTGGTAGAAAATATTCTTGGTCTGCTCGTCCTTGTCTTCCATCGGGGCATGAGCACAAATAAGAAGAATATGGCTTTTAAGCAGATTGTGGCTAGCATTGAGACTACGTGTTTCAATCTCCGACTATCCACAAATCCCCAGCCATATTCATGCCTTGTATTGTGATAGGTATAGTATAGTTCGTCACCGTTTGGTATTCTTGTGACATCATTCCCAGTTATCGCACTTCCTGTAAGGCGGTAATATCTGCCTTGTACTTCTCTAATATTGAGTTGCCCAAAAAGTAATTGCGGATTTTTCATATAGTCAGCGTTGACAAATTTTTTCACAGCTTGTGACTCTGTAATTGAATTCTTTCTTCTGTCAGTTATCAGCTGTTACTTTTAGCTTGCTTTAGAAAAAAAGTGTAAAAAAAGTATATTTGATTAAAGTTCATTCTAAGTTTTATTAAAAATGCATTTACTTTCTTTTAAAAAATCCGCAATTACTTTTTGGGCAACCCAATACATCCGCCAGCTCGTATACTTCCCCTTTCCTATAGAGAGCGTGGACATTCCAGGTTCAGATTCGCAAATCATGGTCCTTTTTTCTTTTGCGTGAGACGTCAAGGTTAAGGGGGTCCGTTCTTACTATTCCTTGGTTTCTCATATTGGTTCTCATAGTTTTCCGTGGGCGGTTTACTCCTCTTTTATTTTAGGGCACCCTGGTAGCCGAGTCGCTAACTTGCTTGAATTACCATTGCAGGGGTCGTGTTTTCGATTCCCGCCAGAAGCCTTGGTCTGTCGCTACTGTGGTATCACAATGGCCTTAAAATTTTCTAAGTGAGTCAGTCTGTAAAGGACTGCCGCTCTTACCTAACCTTACTTAACCTAGCATATTGTTTGGATCAGTGTGTCGGTCCGCACATTGTTAATCGCCCTCCCATTAGTAGAAGTCGGTCCATGGTTTTTAACATACTACTAAATTTCCCATGAACATTCCATTCAGGAACAGGAGATACTTCTCTCATATCAATGAGTGCAGTCCGATTAAAGTTGAAGCTCCATAATAAAGGACCTCCTTTTTATGCCGAGTTCGAACGGCGGCACTACTTGATAGAGAAGTTTTAACGAGACAGGATACCTCACAAATGTAGGCAGCATTAATAAGGCGATAACCACCGCTGAAAGTTTTTTGCTGATGGTTACGCCGGGATTTTAACCCATGCGTACGGCGTCATAGCCGGATATGCTAACCTCTAAGTTAAGGTGGCTTCCTCATGTTTTATTATGCAAATTTGCAAATTTTGTCCATGAACATTCCACTAAGGAACAGGGAGCAAACTTCTTACCTATCAATGAGTGCAGCCCGATTCGAGTTTAAGCTCAATGATAAGGGGCCTCCTTTTTATAGCCGAGTCGGAACGGCGTGTCGCAGTGCGACATCTCTTTGGGGAGAAGGTTTACATGGCATAGTACCTCGCAAATGTTGCCAGCATTAGGAGGGGAAACCACCGCTGACATTTTTTTTTGATGGTCTCGCCAGGATTCAAACCCAGGCGTTCAGCGTCATAGGCAGATATGCTAACCTCTGCGCTACGGTGGCCATTATAGGTCCCATAAACCGATCTCAAAAATATAATTCTTGAGTCTCTAGGGAGCCCAATTTATACAAATTCCGATTGACTGAGAGTTTCTATTTTGACGTTTTCTATGACATTGAACAGATGTGCCAAGTATGGTCACCATCGATCCAGAACCTTATATAGCTCCCATATAAACCGATCTCCCGAAAATACTTGTTGAGCCTCTAAAGAGCGCAATCTTGATCCGATTTGGTTGATATTTTGCACAGTGACTCTATACTATGCTCTTCAGTATTCAAACCAATTATGGTCCTTGGTTCACATATGGAAATTGACCTATGCGATAAAAGGTGGAGGCTATTTAATTTCGGCCCGACCTAACTTAGCACACTTTTATTTGTTTTTTAGACCTTTTGTGGTGATATACTTCGGAACAGAATGATGGCAAAAATGTGAAACCAACAAATGTGTATTTACTTAGCCGATAACTTATAATTCCAATATGTTTGATGTATTGGGTTGCCCAAAAAGTAATTGCGGATTTTTTAAAAGAAAGTAAATGCATTTTTAATAAAATTTAGAATGAACTTTAATCAAATATACTTTTTTTACACTTTTTTTCTAAAGTAAGCTAAAAGTAACAGCTGATAACTGACAGAAGAAAAAATGCAATTACAGAGTCACAAGCCGTTGAAAAAATTTGTCAACGCCGACTATATGAAAAATCCGCAATTACTTTTTGGGCAACCCAATATGTATGGGGTATGACAAAAAGGACTTTCCGAAACTTTTGTGAAAGACTCATTTTACCATTAGTATCACGCAAAAATGCAAATCCTAGAAATATGTCTATGCATAAGAAAAACATTCGACGATTTTCCTTCGCTGTTAGGAAACGTAAAAATGATTGATTGTCTTTGAAAAAAAAAACGCCGAAATCCCAAAAAATGAACAACCCCGAAATGAGAATTATCATCATCATCAAGGACAACAGTCAAAGTTTCATCAAAACTTAATGTCTCAGCCAAAGCAGATGTTGTGGAAAAATGGAAACCATTCTCTCCCATCTATATTCAATTGCTGTCGCGGCCTTCTGTAAGTCGTTTGAAGTCATTTGCTTCGCTCTAAGAAAAGAAAGACATTTTCTTGCATGGGTCACATTACGATTCAGCCAAAGAACTGGAAAAAAATCATCCATATCTTCCCAGACAAGTTGACTTCTTTGCTTGCCTCAGTATTTGGCCAATTTTGCATTTGTATCTCTTCTAATGGTCTTTGCCAGGAGAGTAGCTCATGGTTAATCTTGTGGTGGTGTTGCTGTGTTACTTAATTTCACTTCGGTTCAAGTCTATGACAGACATGGGTTTGGGGACAATTTTTTTTTGTTTCTTCCTCATCCGCAGGCAAACTTGCCGGTATGTTGTTGTCGACGGCGGCATTGTTTCAACAGCCATGGAACGTGTGTCCTGTGCAAATTATTGTGAAGACATCTTTCGGCTGCTGCTGCCGCTGCCGTTTCAGAAAGGGATCACATTTTGCGTGCACTGATGATGACAGGCATGTCACGCATGTGATTGACAGGGATTTATTGATGTTTCATCGTCAATGTAACAATAAAACTTTTATCGCTATCAGTGTAAAACTTTTGAGCAGAAAGAAAAATCAAGAATTTAAGTTTTGAGGCTATAGACAAATTAGGGAGTGAGGGCAATAGTGAGGCAATGAAAAGTTTAAACATGGGTCGAGAAAATATTCCTAATGGAAGATCACCAATGACGTTGAGATATAATTTTAGGACAATATTTTTGGGATAACTTGATTGTGTTTATGACTCGAAACCTAAGAGATCCACAAAAAGTCATTCACGTTATAGGACATCAGTGGTTCAAATTGTAGCACTAGTTTATAATAATCCCATTTGGTGTAGGGATGAAGGGCATAACTGTACTTCAAATGCCGGGGATTCGGTTTTTAAGACTATTGTATTATTTTGTAGACCTTATGGTTTATTTTTATGCGGGTCAGATAGGTCAATCTGAACCGTATGTTGTTCAGGTGATAGAGAGGTCTCAGATATGCTTCTATGTTGTCCTATATCTATACTTCGAGGTGTTACAAACGGAATGACTAGGTTAGTATACCCCCATCTTATGGTGGTGGGTATAAAAACAAGTAAAAGCGTGCCAAGTTCGGCCGAGCCGAATCTTGTATACCTTCCACCATCGATCGCGTTGGTCGAGTTCTTTTCCCGGTATCTCTTTTTAGGCAAACAAAGGAAAGAAGATTGGAATTGCTATGCTATTGCAGCTATATCAAGTTATGGTCCGATTTGGACCATAATTGAATTGAATGTTGGAGGCCATAGAAGGACGGACAGACAGATGGACATGACAGTAAAAAAAAAAACTAGTAAAAGCGTGCTAAGTTCGGCCGGGACGAATCTTATATACCCTCCACCATGGATCGAATTTGTCGAGTTCTTTTCTGTTTTTAGGCAAACAAAGGAAAAAAGAAAAGTATTGCTAAGCTATAGGAGCTATATAAAGTTATGGACCCTAATCGAATTGAATGTTGGGGGCCATAGTAAAATTCAAACAATTGGATTAAAAATTGCGTCCTTTAGGGGTTCCGGAAGTAAAAAAGGGAAATCGGTTTATATGGGAGCTGCATCAGGCTACAGACCGACTCAGACCATATGTATGTTGAAGGTCATGGGAGAAGCCGATGAATAAAATTTCAGCCAAATCAGATAATAATTGCGCCCTCTAGATGCTTAAGAAGTCAAGACACCAGATCGGTTTATATGGCAGCTATATTAGATTATGGACCGATTTGAACCATATTTGGCATAGTTGTTGGAAGTCACAACAAAATACGTCATTCAGAATTTCAGTAAAATCAGATAAGAATGGCACCCTCTAGTGGCTCAAGTAGTCAAGATCGGTTTATGTGTGAGCTATATCATGATATGGACCGATTTCAACCACACTTTTTGCAGTTGTTGGTAATAATAACGAAACACGTCATTGAAAATTTCACTCAAATCGGATAAGAATTGCGCCCTCTAGTGGCTCAAGAAGTCAAGACTCAAGATCGGTTTATATGGAACTATATCAGGTTATGGACCGATTTCAACCATACTTTTTGCAGCCAAATCGGATAAGAATGACGCCCTCTAGTGGCTCAAGTAGTCAAGATCGGTTTATGTGTGAGCTATATCATGATATGGACCGATTTCAACCACACTTTTTGCAGTTGTTGGTAATAATAACGAAACACGTCATTGAAAATTTCACTCAAATCGGATAAGAATTGCGCCCTCTAGTGGCTCAAGAAGTCAAGACCCCAGATCGGTTTATATGGCAGCTATACCAGGTTACCCACCTTTTTAAACCATGTTTTGCACAATGATTGAAAGTTATAACGGAACACGTAGTGCAAAATTTCGGCCAAATCGGATAGGAATGGCGCCCTCTAGAGGCTCAAGAAGTCAAGATTCAAGATCGGTTTATATGGCAGCTATACCAGGTTATCGACCTATTAAAACCATATTTTGCACAATGATTGAAAGTCATAACGAAACACGTAGTGCAAAATTTCAGCCAAATCGGATAGGAATGGCGCCCTCTAGTGGCTCAAGAAGTCAAGACCCCAGATCGGTTTATATAACAGTTTAACCAGGATATGGATCGATTTCAATCATATTAAGCACGATTATGTAAAATCATAACAAAATACCTCATGCAAAATTTCAGCCAAATCGGATGAGAATTGCGCCCTCTAGAGTCTCAAGAAGTCAAATCGGGAGATGGATTTTTATGACAGCTATATCAGGTTATACATCGATTTGCACCGTACTCACCACAGTTGTTTGAAATTATAACAAAACACCTCATACTAAGTTTCATTCAAATCGGATGAGAATTGCGCCCTCTAGTGGCTCAAGAAGTCAAAATCCAAGATTGGTTTATATGGAAGCTAGATCAAATTATGGACCGATAGAGGGCATTTACAATGCCAACCAACCTACATTAATAAGAAAAATATCAATAAGAAAAAAATAAGAATAAGAAACATTTCAAGCGCCTAGCTTTACTCTTTCGAAAGTTAGCGTGTTTTCAACAGACTAACGGATGGACGGACGGACATGGCTAAATCGACTAAAAATGTCATGTCGATCAAGAATATATATACTTTATGGGGTCTGAGACGAATATTTCGAGGAGTTACAAACAGAATGACGAAATTAGTATACCCCCCATCCTATGGTGCAGGGTGTAATAACAACAACCGAACAAAGCCACACGAATCTGCATACGCTGTATGTGTGTTGTTTGAAGGCATAGGGATTTATTTATATGTGGTTGTGTGTCATGCCCATGTATTCTATTGGGTTGCCCAAAAAGTAATTGCGGATTTTTTAAAAGAAAGTAAATGCATTTTTGATAAAACTTACAATGAACTTTAATCAAATATACTTTTTTTACACTTTTTTTTTTTAAAGCAAGCTAAAAGTGACAGCTGATAACTGACAGAAGAAAGAATGCAATTACAGAGTCACAAGCTGTTAAAAAATTTGTCAACGCCGACTATATGAAAAATCCGCAATTACTTTTTGGGCAACCAATATGTATGCTGTTTATCGTCATAGATCAGTATATTGAGGTATTTCTAAGAATGATAACATGGTATGACCAAGTCTAAGAGATCAGATAGCATCCTTTTCCTAAATTTGAATTCAGTTGTATAATATGAAGCGGCTAGACCAAATTTAGATACACCTCACCTCTGGTAAAGGGTCATTTTACTTTTGTCGATTCTTCAAAGCTACAAAGTAGCTGTGAACACCTCATTCCAACATTTACCAAAGCGCAATTTTTTTTTTTCATTACATTTCATTTCATTTTGTTTCAGTTATTATTAACCAAAAATGGAAATTTGCTTTATTTTTTGTCCAAGTGCCTAACATGCAAAATCTGCATATCTAATAACCGAATAAAATAACAAATTGTTGGCTTGCAAATTTTTCTTCAAACCAAAAAAAAAGAAGCGATTTTGTTTGTACGAATATACTAATCCATGGCAGGCTATGCACACAAATAATAACCTTTAACAATAATAATTTTCAATGTACGCCACTTAAAGTTATTTTAATTTGTTTTGTGTTTTCTTTTTTTTTGTATTTAAAGGTACAACTTTTTCGCACGAAATCACAGACGTCCCAAAAATTTAATGGTTATAAATGGGTATCATGAAACTGGAACCAATTCGAATTGCGTGCAGACATTTACTTCCTTTTGTTTTCTGCATCTTCCATGGAAAAAGAGTTGCCATGGCCACACATAAGTGAGGTCATTACGAAGGTAGGTAAAGTTCTGTTTTATTTAAATTTGAAGTGAAATCTTAAACGCGCTTTAAATAGCTCTAAGGTATTTTGAGAAGTTTCACAAGGAGTTAATGTATTGGGTTGCCCAAAAAGTAATTGCGGATTTTTTAAAAGAAAGTAAATGCATTTTTAATAAAACTTAGAATGAACTTTAATCAAATATACTTTTTTTACACTTTTTTTTCTAAAGCAAGCGTAAAGTAACAGCTGATAACTGGCAGAAGAAAGAATGCAATTACAGAGTCACAAGCTGTGAAAAAATTTGTCAACGCCGACTATATGAAAAATCCGCAATTACTTTTTGGGCAACCCAATAACTGTATTTTCTTTTTTTTTTAACAAAACAAATTTTTATTTGTAATCTACTTTTCAAAGGAGGTGGTATATGCCGATCTTACTGGAAAGTGGCGCATTAAATTTTTGTATACCTTTCACCATAAGATGGGGGTATACTAATTACGTCATTCTGTTTGAAACACCTCGACATATGCGTCTAAGACCCCATAAAGTATACAAATTCTTGATCGTCATGTCATTTTAAGTCGATCTAGCCATGTCCGTCCGTCTGTCCGTCCGTCCGTCCGTCCGTCTGTTCGTCCGCCTGTCCGTCCGTCCGTCTGTCCGTCCGTCCGTCCGTCTGTCCGTCCGTCTGTCCGTCCGTCTGTCCGTCCGTCCGTCCGTCCGTCTGTCCGTCTGTCCGTCTGTCCGTCCGTCCGTCCGTCCGTCCGTATTTCTGTCGAAAGCACGCTAACTTTCGAAGCAATAAAGCTGACCGCTTGAAATTTTGCACAAATAATTTTTATTAGTGTAGGTCGGTTGGTATTGTAAATGGGCCAAATCGATCCATGTTTTGATATAGCTGCCATATAAACCGGCCTCTAGAGGGCGTAATTCTCGTCCGATTTTATTGAAATTTTGCACGTTGTGTTTTGGTAGCACTTCCCACAACTACGCTAAGTGTGGTTTACATCGGTCCATGTTTTGATATAGCTGCCATATAAACCGATCTTGGGTCTTGACTTCTTGAGCCTCTAGAGGGCGCAATTCTCGTCCGATTTAACTAAAATTTTGGTATCATATCCAACAACTGTGCCAAATATGATTCAAATCGGTTCGCAATCTGGTATAGCTGTCATAAACCGATCTTGGATCTTGAACCTCTAGAGGACGCAATTCTCATCCGAATTTGATGAGAATTGCGCCCTCTAAAACGTCTTCTCTCATGATCTTCAACATACGTGTCTATCCATAGCTTGATACAGCTCCCATATAAACCTATCTCCCGCTTTTGCTTCTTGAACCCCTACAAGTCGCAATTCTTATCCGAATGAACTGAAGTATTACACAGTGACTTCTACAATGTTCAGCATTCATTTATGGTCCGATTCGGATTCTAACTTGATATAGCTCGAATAGCATAGCAGTTCTTATTCAATATTCTATGTTTGTCTAAAAAGAGATACCGCGCATAGAACTCGACAAATGCGATCAATGGTGGAGGGTATATAAGATTCGGCCCTACCGAACTTAGCACGCTCTTACTTGTTTTCTATCAACCAACACGCAGGGGATGTCCCCTATGAATGCAGTGCATTGCGTTGGCGAGAGGAAATCAGGAATTGAAGGGGAAGAAAGGGATGTTGTGCTTATTGACATTTGTCTCTAATCTCTGGATGTCATAGTGGGTTGGAAAAACATTAGCCGGAAGTCGATTCCACATACCAACGGTTCGGCCGAAATAAGAATTCTCTCCAAAATGCATTGTACGGGCCGCTGGCCAATCACTTACAAACGGGTGTGAGTTCCTAGAATGTCTAGTATCACTGACAAACATCCTTAAATCAGGAATAAGAAAACGAATATCAGACGAACACACCATGAAAGTACCGATAGAACAGCGCAAAACAATCCAGATTGCGACGACGACATTACTGTCCTTAATCAACGCCATCGCTCTCCTCTATACACGGTCCAGTAGCTCCAGGGATGATTTTGAAGCTCAAGCCTATACATGTGAGTTGTACTCTATTTTCGGCCTTATGAAAGTGGTGTAGATGTTAAGGAGATCAGACGGAGTATAGTAATTCTTACACCATTTAAGGAAGTCTAAACGCTTGAATGCTTCTTTCGACACTTCGAATACATGTTTAGCCCAACGCACATCACTTTGTATTTTCATGCCCAGAACCTCAAGAGCTCTCGATTGCTCAACATCTATACCATTGGTGGACAAAGATGATCGTAATGGGGCAGCGAATCGTTTGTGTGACAACAAACAGCACAGAGTCTTCCGTGCATTAAAATCTACTCGATTCGTTCGACCCCATTTCAGAAATGGCCAGCAAACCCTGGTAGATTGTATTGGGTTGCCCAAAAAGTAATTGCGGATTTTTCATATAGTCGGCGTTGACAAATTTTTTCACAGCTTGTGACTCTGTAATTGCATTCTTTCTTCTGTCAGTTATCAGCTGTTACTTTTAGCTTGCTTTAGAAAAAAAGTGTAAAAAAAGTATATTTGATTAAAGTTCATTCTAAGTTTTATTAAAAATGCATTTAATTTCTTTTAAAAAATCCGCAATTACTTTTTGGGCAACCCAATATTTAATTAAGAGCCAGTTCCACCTAACTCCTCACTGAGACTCTCCTTTTGAAAATCGCTGAGTGCCTGCGGCCGTATTTGCAGCTATTCCGCATAAAAACTGAGCTTTCCCCCTATCCGCTGAGCTTTCCCCTATCCGCTACAAAGATTCCTTTGTACGCACCCGGAGTTTTAGGAGTTCTCTCACTGAATGTACGATTGAAACATTTCATGATATTAACGGTGCCTTCAATAACGTAAAACAAAGCGTGAAATCTCAAAGTAGTTGGAACTGGAAATTAAGATTCAAATCAAACATTTTGGAATGTACAAATAGGTCAACTTTTGCCATCCACATCTACAACGGGGCATTTGGTAAAGGTTGGGGCTTAAACCGTCTATCAAGCATCGACTGTATACTTCAGCTGTATAGACCTATAAAGTTATATGGTCTAATGGACGGTGCTTTAAACGTCTACTCATTGTTCAATAATCAACCGGATCCGAAGAATGACTTGTTTGGGCATTACAGCCGCATTAAGTACGACACCGTCTGAGCGTCTTGAGCGCCCTCTAGTGGCCCAATAAGTCAATATTAAAGGTTCAAGATCGGTTTATATAGCAGCTATATCAGGTTATTGATCGATTTGAACCTAATTTAGCACAGTTGTTGGATGTCATAGCAAAACACGTCGTCCAAAATTTCATTCCAATCGGATAAGAATTGCGCCCTCTAGTGGCTCAAGAAGTCAAGAACCCAGATCTGTTTATATGACAGCTATATCAGGTTATGGACCAATTTGGACCATATTAAGTACAGTTGTTGAAAGTCATAGCAAAACACTTCAGGCATAATTTTAGCCAAATCGGATAATAATTGCGTCCTTTAGTGGCTCAAGAAATTAAGACCCCAGATCGGTTTTTATGGCAGCTATATCAGGTTATGGACCAATTTGGATCATATTAAGAACAGTTGCTGGAAGTCATAATAAAACACCTCATGCAAAATTTCATTCCAATCGGATAAGAATTGCGTCCTCTAGTGGCTCAAGAAATCAAGACCCCAGATCGGTTTTTATGGCAGCTATATCAGGTTATGGACCAATTTTGACCATATTAAGTACAGTTGCTGGAAGTCATAATAAAACACTTCAGGCAAAATTTTAGCCAAATCGGATTAGAATTGTGCCCTCTAGCGGCTCAAGAAGTCAAGACCCCAGATCGGTTTATATGGCAACCATATCAGGTTATGGACCAATTTCAACCATACACAGCACAGTTGCTTGAAGTCTTAATAAAACACCTCATGCAAAATTTCAGCCAAATCGAATAAGAATTGTGCCCTCTATCGGCTCAAGAATTCAAGATCCCAGATACGTTTATATGGCAGCTATATCAAAACGTGGACCGATATAGCCCATTTACAATCCCAACCGACCAATCCCAACACTAAAAAGAAATATTTGTGCAAAATTTCCAGCGGCTTGCTTTATTCCTTCGAAAGTTAGCGTGCTTTTGACAGACAGACAGACGGACGGACGGACAGACTGACAGACGGACGGACGGACGGACAGACGGACATGGCTGGTTCGACTTAAAATGTCATGACGATCAAGAATATATATATTGGGTTGCCCAAAAAGTAATTGCGGATTTTTTAAAAGAAAGTAAATGCATTTTTAATAAAACTTAGAATGAACTTTAATCAAATATACTTTTTTTACACTTTTTTTCTAAAGCAAGCTAAAAGTAACAGCTGATAACTGACGGAAGAAAGAATGCAATTACAGAGTCACAAGCTGTGACAAAAATTTGTCAACGCCGACTATATGAAAAATCCGCAATTACTTTTTGGGCAACCCAATACTTTATGGGGTCTTAGACGAATATTTCGAGAAGTTACAAACAGAATGCGCCGCTAGAGGGCGCAATTACCCCCATCCTATGGTGGGTGGTATAAAAAAATGTTTCTTAACAATTTCTAGAGTTAAAGATTTCTTGATTTGTCGTAACCCACTACAACCATTAAACACTGCCCATGTTAATTCAAATGACTAATTGCAGTGAGTTGTATTGGTCCATAGTTGTTTACAGTCCATACAACAACACGGGTGGAGTGTGTTATGCTAAATAACCAAACACGTTGATGGCTTAAATGTAGCAGCAAAATATTTTCAAAAATAATGTTCGTAAGTTGATAAGCAGACCAAGAACTTGGTCTGCTGATGCTGAGTAGCATACTAACGCAGATCCTGGTCAGACATTCTGTGTGATGATCATCATGATGATACAGATAGGCCGCCATAAAACGGAAGATCTTCAAAAGCGAAACTGTTTGAGTAAAAATGGCGTGTTTTAAGCCATCTTCTGGTATGCAAACAATCAAATGTCCAAACAACCAACCAACCAACCAGTCAGCCGTACAGGCAACTCAGAATCCAGTCAGCCATCCATCTCTCTTTACATCGCTGCCAAATATACATGCAGGGAAAAACTATAACTAAATTCTGTCTACCTCGTCTGATTTGCGTTAAATCGGCAGTTTGTTATTTTATTTTGGATCGCTTGTTTGCAGCAAGTAAAATGCAAAAGAAGTTCTTAAACGAAACAAGAAAAAGACAAGAAAAAAGACTTGAAGCCCTGGAGCAAAGCGTTTTTTCATGTCTGTGGTCTTTTGTGTTTTTGGCGGAGTTATTTACGTATAAAATGGTAGCAAACTGATCGTGTCCAAAGGGTGGGCAACCAGTTGCTGCCGCAAAACGCTGCTGGATGCAGCTACCACCAACTCAACAACTGCAATTCACCACACAATTGTTGTGGAGGTGCCCTCTGTCTATCGTATCCCATAACGATGTAACCATAGGTTTTACAGCAACTGTGAACAAAGGCGTCTAATGAGTAGGCTTGAAATTGGGCGATAGAATGAGTGAGGAAGGCATTAAATAAGCCCAACTAAATCCGGTAGTTTCGAAAAATTGATTATAAAAAATTTTAGAAGCCGAAATTAGTGCGGTATAGCGGGCAAGCTATTCAAGTTATTGTTGAGGTGTTCATATCATAAAGGCAATGATTTCAAGTTGCAACTCCAAAGTTAACTTACAAAAATGGATACACGAAAAGGATATGAAAAATGAAAATTTGCCCATCACCATTCCACTAAGGAAGTGAGGCAAACTTCTCTCATGTCACTGAGTGCTGTACGATTAATTTTTGAAGCTCAATGATAAGTGGCCAAGTCCGAACGGCGTCCCGTAGTGCGACACCTCTATGGCGATAACTTTTAACATGACAAATGTCGCCAGAATTAGGAGAGGATAACCACCGATGCAATTTTTTTCTGATTGTGATTGTCTTCTTATCTTGATATGCAAATATTGGGTTGCCCAAAAAGTAATTGATTTTTTTTTAGATTTTTTAAAGAAAGTAAATGCATTTTTAATAAGACTTTGCATGAACTTTAATCAAATATAATTTTTTTACACTTTTTTTCTAAAGCAAGCTAAAAGTAACAGCTGATAACTGACAGAAGAAAGAATTCAATTACAAAGTCACAAGCTGTGAAAAAATTTGTCAACACCGACTATATGAAAAATCCGCAATTACTTTTTGGGCATCCCAATATGATAATTACAAGGGCTGCTATATAAGATTCTGACCTAGGCAACACAAAGTATTGGCAAGTCCAATCTTACATTGCCATTGTAAAGCTGATGCATACGCCTTTTCAGCGTGTCGCCTCCGGTCTTAAATTGTTCAGCGGGTAACACGTCGGCTCCTGCAGCCTTGTTGTTCTTTAGTCGGGTCACTGCTACTTGGACCTCTGTCCAATATACCGATCTCCCGATTTAAGGTCTAGGGCCCACAACAAAGGCACTTATTTTCAGATTTCACTGACGTTTGTCACACTTACCTATGCTAGGCTTTTTTGGATATCCTTACCATATACAGTTTAGATCAGTCTATATTTGGATGTAGCTGACGTAAATTTATTAGACCAATCGACTTCTGTGCCAAGTTTGGTCCAAATCATAATAGGTGCATTCTTCATCGGATTCTGAGACAAAGTTGGTGGGTACCCAAGGTTTGGCCCGTTCAAACTTAATGCCTTTTTATACCCTCCACCATAGGATGGGGTTATACTAATTTCGCCATTCTATTTGTAACTCCTCGAATTATTCGTCTAAGACCCCATAAAGTATATATATTCTTAATCGTCATGACGTTCTAAGTCGAACTAGCCATGTCCGTTCGTCTGTTTGTCCGTCCGTCTGACTGTCGAAAGCATGCTAACTTTCGAAGGAGTAAAGCTAGCCGCTTGAAATTTTGCACAAATATTTCTTATTAGTGTAGGTCGGTTGGAATTGTAAATGGGCTATATTGGTCCACGTTTTAACATAGCTGCCATATAAACCGATCTGGGGTCTTGACTTCTTGAGCCTCTAGAGGCCGCAATTCCTATCCGATTTAGCTGAAATTTTGCATGAGGTGTTTTACTATGACTTCCAACAACTGTGCTGAGAATGGATGAAATCGGTCCATAACCTGATATAGCTGCCATATAAACCGATCTCGAGCCTTGATTTCTTGAGCCCCTAAAGAGCATAATTCTTATGCGATTTGGCTGAAATTTTGTATGAGGTGTTTTACTATGACTTCCAACAACTGTGCTGAGTATGGTTGAAATCGGTCCATAGCCTGATATAGCTGCCATATAAACCGATCTGGGGTCTTGACTTCTTGAGCCACTAGAGGACGCAATTATTATCCGATTTAGCTGAAATTTTGCATGAGGTGTTTTACTATGACTTCCGACAACTGTGCTGAGGATGGTTGAAATCGGTCTATAACCTGATATAGCTGCCATATAAACCGATCTGGGGCCTTGACTTCTTGAGCCTCTAGAGGGCCCAATTCCTATCCGATTTGGCTGCAATTATGCACGACGTGTTTGGTTATGACTTCCAACAACTGTGCTAAGTATGGTTGAAATCCGTCCATAACCTGATATAGTTGCCATATAAACCGATCTGGGGTCTTGGCTTCTTGAGCCGCTAGAGAGCATAATTCTTATGCGATTTGGCTGAAATTTTGCACGAGGTGTTTCATTATGACTTCCAACAACTGTGCTGAGTATAGTTGAAATCGGTCCATAACCTGATATAGATGCCATATAAACCGATCTGGTGTCTTGACTTCTTGAGCCTCTAGATGGCGCAATTCCTATCCGATGTGGCTGTAATTTTGCATAAAGTGTCTTACTATAACTTCTAACAAATGTGCTGAGTATGGTTGAAATCGGTTCATAACCTGATATAGCTGCCATATAAACCGATCTGGGGTCTTGACTTCTTGAGCCTCTAGAGGGCGCAATTCCTATCCGATTTAGCTGAAATTTTGCCTGAAGTGTTTTATTATGACTTCCAACAACTGTGCTAAGTATGGTTGAAATCCGTCTATAACCTGATATAGTTGCCATATAAACCGATCTGGGGTCTTGACTTCTTACACCGCTAGAGGGCGCAATTCCTATCCGATTTAGCTGAAATTTTGCATGAGGTGTTTTGTTATGACTTCCAACAACTGTACTGAGTATGATTGAAATCGGTCCATAACCTGATATAGTTGTCATATAAACCGATCTGGGGTCTTGACTTCTTGAGCCTCTAAAGGGCGCAATTCTTATTTGATTAGGCTGAAATTTTGCATGAGGTGTTTTACTATGACTTCCAACAACTGTGCTGAGTATGATTGAAATCGGTCCATAACCTGATATAGCTGCCATATATACCGATCTGGGGTCTTGACTTCTGGAGCCACTAGAGGGCTGCAATTCTAATCTGATTTGCCTGAAATTTTGCATGAGGTGTTTACTATGACTTCCAACAACTGTGCTGAGTATGGTTGAAATCGGTTCATAACCTGATATAGCTGCCATATAAACCGATCTGGGGTCTTGACTTCTTGAGCCTCTAGAGAGCACATTTCTTATCTGATTTGGCTGAAATTTTGCATGAGGTGTTTTGTTATGACTTCCAACAACTGTGCTGAGTATGATTGAAATGGGTCCATAACCTGATATAGTTGTCATATAAACCGATCTGGGGTCTTGACTTCTTGAGCCTCTAAAGGGCGCAAGTATTACCCTATTTGGCTGAAATTTTGTAGAACGGCTTCTCTCATGACCTTTAGCATACCTGTCGAATATGGCATGAATCGGTTTATAGCCTAATACCGCTCCCCTATAAACCGATCCCCCTTTTTTACTTCTTCAGTCCCTACAGTGCGCATTTCTTACTAGATTTGGCTGAAATTTTACCACAATGACGTCTACTATGGTCTCCAATATTCAGTTCAATTATGGTTCGAAATAAACCATTACTTGATATTGTTCCACTAACATGGCAATTCTTATCTTTTATCCTTTGTTAGCCTAAAAAAGAAATACCGTGTCAAGAACTCGACATATGCGATGCATGGTGGAGGGTATATAAGATTCGGCCCGGCCGAACTTGGCACGCTTTTACTTGTTAATTGTTACTAATATTTGTTTGTAAATGTTATAAAAGCTTATACCTCATTTATGGTAAAGTTTGTACTATTGCTCTAATTACTTGGCCGGTATTTTTTTTGCTCATAAATTGTCAAGACAACAATCTTGAATCAGACAGAACCCAGCTTCTCACCAAAGGGTCGGGTCATGCTTTTTGAAATGGAATGTTTGAGTGATTTCTAAACTTTCTTAAACATCGTTACTTAATTACAAAATTGGCAAATAGCTTCTTATTCTTCTCCCGGAACTTCATTAACATACAATTAATTGTATTTTACAGTTTATTTCTTTCAGGACTCTATCTGTAGCAAGCATTTCATTGACTCGTGTTTTCAATAAAATTGAGCATTCTTTAAATTCCACTTCCACTTTGTTGGGTATCCACTTAGTTGCGTTTGAAATGTGATATACTACTGGAACAAAGTTCAGTTCCTTGAGATATTTTCTTTGTAATTAAATACAAATTAAAATTTTTCTTTGCAGGTGAATTGGAAATGAAAGGTAAGAAATAGAAAAAAAAATTAATTTTAATTTTTGGGGGTTGTTAGTTGTGGCCATCTTGATATTGACTTCGTGAGTGTATCATATTGCTGAGGACAAAAATATTAATGTTAATACTCGTGAAGTAAACGGAAGCCCTTTGTAATAATAGATGACAAGCTGACACGGGCCCGCTCCGCTGAGCCTTCTTTTACTTTATATGGAACAAAAGTTTCCTTGGAATATTTATTTTCGACTATTAGTGAAATACCATGCTACGAAACTAGTTTTCCGCTTGACAAACAGTTTAACAATATAAGTGCCTTTATTTGAAGTTTGGATGTAGGGTGTACTCCATTCTTAAAATACTTTATTTCAGCCCGATATTCTCATGTTTTCTCTGATTTAGGGGTGTTTTCGGGGGTAAGGTGGTCCTTCACACACTTTGCTCAGCATCGTGCTCTTCTTTGAAATACCATTTATTTAAAACCCATATTGCCATTGGTTTAGGGGAGTTTACACGATGAGGCGTCCCCCAAACTCAGGCCCCCAAAATATTGGGTTGCCCAAAAAGTAATTGCGGATTTTTTAAAAGAAAGTAAATGCATTTTTAATAATACTTAGAATGAACTTTAATCAAATATACTTTTTTTACACTTTTTTTCTAAAGCAAGCTAAAAGTAGCAGCTGATAACTGACTGAAGAAAGAATGCAATTACAGAGTCACAAGCTGGGAAAAAATTTGTCAATGCCGACTATATGAAAAATCCGCAATTACTTTTTGGGCAACTCAATAGGTTATCAAATTCGTTTTCTAATCTCAAATACTTTTGATTTGAGTCACATATTGGCATGGTCGAAAAATTTTAACCCTTTGGGGGGTTTTTTGGCGAAGGTGTGATGCCCTAATTGAATATCAAATTCGTATTCTACTCCCAAATGCCCTTATTTGCTGTTTGTGGGGTATTTTGGGAAAGGGGTAGACCCCCAGAAAATATGTCCTGAAAATGGGTATTAATTCTTGCCCTACCCCCCAAATTCCATTCATTTAAGCCCCATATTGACATGGTCGGTAAATTTGTCCGATTTAGGGGTGTTTTGGGGAGCGGGGTGGTCCCCAAAATACTAAGTCCTGAAAATATATCAGCAACGTGCTCTATTCTCATATATCTATACATTTTTTATTTGAACCCCATATTGTCATTGGCCTCAAAATTGGATATCAAATTCATTTTCTAATCTTATTTAAACTCTTTATTGCAAAAGTCAGCAAAGGGGGGGAATGAACTTTAATCAAATATACTTTTTTTACACTTTTTTTCTAAAGCTAGCTAAAAGTAACAGCTGATAACTGACGGAAGAAAAAATGCAATTACAGAGTCACAAGCTGTGAAAAAAAATGTCAACGCCGACTATATGAAAAATCCGCAATTACTTCTTGGGCAACCCAGCACTTCCTATTTTGGTGGTGTTGTGGGGTTGCCTCATAGACACTTTTCCCAAATATTGATATCAGCTTTGTGCTTTGCTCCCAAAGGCCTTTAATTTGAGCCCCATATTGCTATGGTCGTAAATTTTTCCCTTTTTAGGAAAGGCGGTCCCTTAACACTTGGACCCATATTTGGATATCAGATTCGAATTCTACACTAAAATGCCTTTTATTTAAGCCCCATATTCCCATGGTCAGTAAATAAGTCCTGTTTGGGGGTGTTTTGGGAAAGGGGTGGACCCCCAGAAACGTGGTCGGACATTCGGATATCAGATTCGTATTCTACTCGCAAATACCTTTCATTTGAGTCCCATATTGCCATGGTTGGTAAATAAGTCCGATTTAGGGGTGTTTTGGGGGTTGGGGTGGTCCCGCCAACACTTGGTCCGATAATTGGATATCAGATAAGTTTTCTAATCTTAATTACCTTTCATTTGAGTCCCATATTGTCGGGATTGGTCAAGTATATGTTTGGTAGGTTTTAGGGTGGGGCGGCCCCCCTAGGTACCCCATCCGAAATTTGGATACCAAATATTTGTTTTTAGGGTACTACATGAGAGTACACAAATTAAATCGCACCATCCATCTCCAAGATCTGGCGTTTCTGAAAATTTGGGTAAGGGGGAGGGTCCGACCCCCCCCTTCAGATATCAAAAATCAGATAAGCAAATCGGTTCAGCCGTTTCTGAGTCTATAAGGAACACACAAACATACAAACAAACTGACAAACAAACACAAATTGATTTTTATACCCCCCACCATAGGATGGGGGGTATACTATTCTTCGTCATTCTGTTTGTAACTACTCGAAATATTCGTCTGAGACCCCATAAAGTATATATATTTTTGATCGTCGCGACATTTTATGTCGATCTAGCCATGTCCGTCCGTCTGTCCGTTCGTCCGTCCGTCCGTCCGTCTGTCTGTCGAAAGCACGCTAACTTCCGAACGAGTAAAGCTAGCCGCTTGAAATTTTGCACAAATACTTTTTATTAGTGTAGGTCAGTTGGTATTGTAAATGGGCCATATCGGTCCATGTTTTGATATAGCTGCCATATAAACCGATCTTGGGTCTTGACTTCTAGAGCCTCTAGAGGGCTCAATTCTCATCCGATTTGACTTAAATTTTGCACATAGTGTTTTAGTATCACTTCTAACAACTGTGCCAAGTATGGTTCAAATCGGTCCATAACCTGGTATAGCTGTCATATAAACCGATCTTGGGTCTTGACTTCTTGAGCCTCTAGAGTGCGCAATTCCTTATCCGATTGGAATGAAATTTTGCACGACGTGTTTTGCTATGATATCCAACAATTGTACCATGTATGGTTCAAATCGGTCCATAACCTGATATAGCTGCCAAATAAACCGATCTAGGGTCTTGACTTCTTGAGCTTCTAGAGGGAGCAATTCCTATCCGATTGGAATGAAATTTTGCACGACGTGTTTTGTTATAATATCCAAATATCCAACAACTGTGCCAAGTATGGTTCAAATCGGTCTATAACCTGATATAGCTTCCATAATATCCAACAACTGTGCCAAGTATGGTTCAAATCGGTCTATAACCTGATATAGCTGCCATATAAACTGATCTGGGATCTTGACTTCTTGAGCCTCTTGAGTCGCAATTATCATCCGATTTACCTGAAATTTTGTACGACGGACCCTCTCATGACCATCAACATACGTGTTTATTATGGTCTGAATCGGTCTATAGCCTGATACAGCTCCCATATAAATCGATCTCCCTATTTTACTTCTTGAGCCCCCAAAGGGCGCAATTCTTATTCGAATTGGCTGACATTTTACACAGGTCTCCAACATATAATTTAATTGTGGTCTAAACCGGACCATATCTATATATCGCTCTAATAGCAGAGCAAATCTTTTCTTATATCCTTTTTTGACTAAGAAGAGATGCCGGGAAAAGAACTCGACAAATGCGATCCATGGTGGAGGGTATATAAGATTCGACCCGGCCGAACTTAGCACGCTTTTACTTGTTATATATAAGACAAGATACTTGAAACAAATAAAAAACGTTTTTCGACCAAGCAGAATCTTGGGAACTCATCACCATTGGATTCTGCCAAATATTTACTCAAATTAACTTAGTTGAAGGTCATACCTGTTACTTAACTTAAAAAATTCCTGCCAAATTAGGCAAAATTATAGCTATCAGAGTCCGCATTCAACTATTCAGGAGATCAGTATTGCAGGTAAAAAACCGATTTGGATAATATTTACCATGGATTGTGAAAGTTATAACTCCGTAAAAAATCAGCCAAATCGGAAGACAATTCCACTATCACTCAAGTTTACAGCTTCCTTAGAAAAAACACTGCAACTTACTAAGATTTAATTGCTATATTTTTAAATCTCATAAAAACATCAACCCTACACTTAGTAATTTTTGTCCTAAGCCATAATTTGCAGTACAATAATTTGTAGACCTTTGTCCAGTCATTAACTTTTCTGCTAATTTGTCTGTAGGTGGCCAAATCGTAATCTTTGTAGATACATTTGCAAGGCTTTTTGTTCTCTTAACTTGGAAGTATTTAAACTACTCTTTGCTTTGGCTTTAGTAAATTTTGTTATTTGTGCGGGGTATACTTTTTCAATGAAGAAAATCTTAACAGGTTTCTTGAACTTAAAGTTGAACTTTTTGCCAATTTTGTGCATAAGACCCACAATGACGACGATGCTGATGATGATGATGCTGCTGCCATAGTTAGCTACAGAGCAGCATAAGTTTCCCGTTTGTCGCCGTCATTGTCCTCTACTCTGGCCTTCGACTATGCATTGTAAATGTATTTATTATGGATTATACCCTCAAGTACTTCAATGTTTGAACTTTAAATGCCAATAAGGGTTGAGGAAAAGGTTATAAGCAAATCATACTTTAATGGAAAGTTTTTCTTTTATGCCACATAAGCAGTAAATGTGGCTGCTGTAATATGGGCAATAAATTGGGAAGACCAATATTTGAAAAAACAAGTAAAGAGTTCGGCAGGGCCGAATCTTATGGATTACATTTGTCGAGTTCTTTTCCCGATATCTCTTTTTAGGCAAACAAAGGATAAAAGATAAGAATTGCTATGCTATTGAAACTGTATTGAAGCTATATATCATTGTCCGATTCGGACCATAATGGAACTGAATATTGGAGACCAGCAGTAGAAGTCATTGTGCAAAATTTCAATCAATTCGAATTAGAAATGCGCCCTCTAGGAGCTCAAGAAATAAAACAGAGAGATCGGTTTATATGGGTGCTGTTTCAGGCCATAGATCGATTCAGATCATATTTGACACGTATATTGAAGGAAATGGGAGAAATCGTTGTACAAAATTTCATCCAAGTCGAATAATAATTGCGCCCTCTAGAAGCTCAAAAAGTTAAGATTCAAGATCGGTTTATATGTCAGCTATATCAGGATATGAACCAATTTAAACCATACTTAGTACAGTTGTTGGAAGTCTCAACAAAACACGTTCTGCAAAATTTCAGCCAAACCGGATAGGAATTGCGCCCTCTAGTGACTTAGGAAGTAAAATAGGGAGATCGGTTTATATGGCAGCTGTATCAGGCTATAGACTGATTCGGACCATATTTGACACGTATGTTGAAGGTTATGGAAAAAGCCGTTGCTCAAAATTTCAGCCAAATTGGATAATAATTAGGCCCTCAAGAGGCTCAAGAAGTCAAGATCCCTGATCGGTTTGTTTGACACGTATGTTGAAGATTGTGGGAAAAGCCGTTGATCAAAATTTCAGCCAAATTAGATATTAATTAGGCCCTCTAAAGGCTCAAGAAGTAAAAATCCCAGATCGGTTTGTATGACAGCTAAATATATCAAATTATAAACCGATTTTAAACATATTTAGCACAGTTGTTGGAAGTCATAACAAAACATGTCATGCGAAATTTCAGCCAAATCGGTTAAGAATTACGCCCTCTAAAGGTTCAAAAAGTTCACCTTATCGGTTGATATGACAGCTATATCAGGTTATCGACCGATTTCCACCATACTTAACATAGTTGTTGGAAGTCATAACGCAACACGTAGTGCAAAATTTGAGTCAAATCTTATAATAATTGCGTCCTCAAGAATTCAAGACCACAAATCGCTTTATATTTATGACAGGTATATCAGGTTATGAACCGATTTGAACCATACTTAGCACAGTAATTGGAAGCCATAATAAAACACCTCTTGCAAAATTTCAGACAAATCGGATAAGAATTGCGCCCTCTAGTGGCTCAAGAAGTCAAGATCCAAGAACGGTTTATATGGCAGCTATATCAAAACATGGACCGATATGGCCCATTTATAATCCCAACCGACCGACAATAATTCGAAGTATTTGTGCAAAATTTCAAAGACTAGCTTTACTCCTTAGTAAGCGTGCATTCAGACAGCCGGACGGACGGACATGGCTAGTCGACTTAAAATTTCATGGCGATCAAGAATAGATATATTTACATTACTAGCCGAACCTGGCCCGCTTCGCTGCGCCTTCTTTAACTCTCTAATATCTTTTTAGCGTGGGAGAACTTCGCTTTGAATGCGGATATCGAATTCGTGTTATTGTAGCCCACGACGCTGAACGCGTTCGAATCCTGGCGAGAACATCGAACAAAGCGGTGTTTATCCCCTCTTAATGTTGGCGACATTTGCGAGGTAAAATGTCATACATGGTCATTTAAAAACTGTTCCCCTAAGAGGTGTCGCACTGCAGGAAGTCGTTGAGACTCGGCTATAAAAACAGGTCCCTTATCATTGAGTTCATACTTGAATCGGAAAGCACTCATTGGTGCTAATGTTCTTTCTTAGGGTAGTGTTCTCATTAGACATTTCGACTCGTATATGGATATTAAATTCGTGCTGCACTTCCAAATCTCTTTAATTTAAGCCCCATATTGCCATGGCCGGTGTGCGTGAGGGTGTTTTGGGCTTGGGCGGCCACCGGCACTTGTTACTGCAAATTGATATCAAATTCGTTCTTTATTCCCAACGGAAATCAAAATTGAGTTTAGCGGGTTCTTTGGGGCGTACCCCAAAACATTTGGCTCCAAATTCCATATTGTCACAATGGGTCAAATAACCCATTTTACGTATCTTTAGGAGAAAAGCGCCATCTAGATTTGAACGCAAATTTTAATGTCATATTCATAATCTACTCCATAATACCTTTCATTTGAGCCCTATATAACCATGGTCGGGTAATATTCCCATTCGTGGGTATTTGGGGTTGGGCGACCTCCTATTATCCCAAAACATTTGGCTTCAAATTCCATTTTGTCATAATGGGTCAAATAACCCATTTGACGTATATGTAGGAGAAAAGCGCCACCTAGACTTGAACGCAAATTTTAATGTCATATTCGTAATCTGCTCCCTAATACCTTTCATAACCATGGTCGGCTAATATTCCCATTTGTGGGTATGGGGGGGTGGGCGACCTCCTATTACTTGGACCTAATGTTTTATGCCATATTTGTAATCTACTGTCGAATACTTTTCATTTGAGTCCCATATTGACATGATTTCGAATATATCTGTTTAAAGGAGTTTTGGGGTTAGGGAGGCCAGCTGGGTACTTGGACCCAAATTTTAATACCATATTCGTTTTCTGTTCTCCAATACCTTTCATTTGATACTCTTTTAGTGACTATCGGACCACTTTCGGATATGGGTGACGTTTTTGGGGTAAGGGGGAGGGTTCGTCCCCTGTCCGGTAGCGAAAAATCATATAGCCTATGTTTCCTTCCAGACAAAGGTACATAATCTATGAAATTTAAAGAACATGGGTTCAGACTAGTATCATTTAGTCATAATGGGTCTAATGGCGTTTTTGAGGGGTGGCATAACCCTTTATACTTCGATCTGATTTTGTAAGCCAAATTCAAAATCTACTCACGAATAACTTTCATTTGAGCTCCATATTGAAATTAACGTCCAGTATGTCTGTTTGGGTGAGTTTTGGGCGGCCCGCTGGGTACTTAGACTCAAATTTTAATACCATATTCGTATTCTACTCTCCAATACCTTTCATTTGATACCTGTATTGTCCGGATCGGTCCATTTTTGGATTTTGGGTTGTGTTTTTGGCATAAGGGGGAGGGTCCGTCCCCCCTTCCGATACCGAAAAATTATATGGCCTATGTTTCCTTCCAGATCAACCTACATTATATGCGAACATTTCGAGAAAATCGATTCTGCAGGACTCGGTTTGTTTGTTGCGTATAGACTGACTATACGCAACAAACAAACCGAGTCCCATATATCCGTGATTGGCTAATGTGCCCATTTTGGGAGTTTTTGTGGGCGTAGGGTGACCCCTTATACTTCCACATGAATTTGTATGCCAGATTCGTTATCTACTCCCGCATACTTTTCATTTGATACCCATATTGTCCTTATCGGTCCACTTTCGATTTTGGTTGGTGATTTCGGGGTAACGGTGGAGGGTCCGCCCCCTTTCGTTATTAATAAATTCTAAAGCCTATTCTTACTTCCTGACCATATTCGTAATCTACTCAAAAATACCTTTCATTTGAGTCCCATATTATCATGATCGTCAAATAAAAATATTTGAAGGGGTTTTTGGGGCTGGGGCGGACCCCCAGGTACTTGGACCCTATTTTTATTATGAAATTCGTACTCTACTCTTGAATACCTGTCTTTTGAATCTCGTATTGTCCCGATCGGTCCAATTTTATTTTTGGGTAGTACTTTTGGTGTAAGGGGGAGGGTCCGCCCCCCCCTCCCGATATCAAAAAATTATTTAGCCCATGTTTCTGTTCAGTCTGTGAAAACCTACAACCTACACAGTCTGTGAAAATTTCAAACTTATCGGTTCAGCCATTTTTGAGTCTATACGGAACAAACAAACAAACACAAATTGAGTTTTATATATAAGAAGAAGATGGGGTCTTAGACGAATATTTCGAAGAGTTACAAACAACTTTTCTCGGGGATGCTTGCCCACCCCTAGAAGCCTTTCTACTCTTATGACGGCAGCTTATCCAAATATTGTCCGATGCGAACCATACTCGATACATACATTGGAAGCCACATACAACTCAGCCAAACATGGCAACATTTGTTAAAGCGACTACACTCCACATTGGTTACCCTTTTTAAAAGCTTTGTACCAAATCACTTTTTCAGCTCTTGATGGCAAAATCAAAATCCCAAGACCACAGAACGAAGAGAATTTATTAATTGTTTACGACAAATCGAATGGAAGCGTTACATTGGTAATTAATTTCTTAAGAAACAAAGTTAAGACCATAGAATAAAAGGGGGTTTCATCATCTGCAATTCACTAGAGAGTCCTTGATTGAATTAGAAGAAAATCCTTCTGCCATCATACTCATGGATGACAAAGTTTGCCTTCAAGTTCGTTCAATCGCTAGCAAACCTAACAAAATGACAAATGTGCGATTTGTGCAAAGTTGGTAAAATCCTTTCTAAGTTTGTCGTTTTAATTAAAGACGACATTTGTTAAAGTTAATTAAACATAAATTTGAGTAATCAGCGAAATTATTTTAAATATTTTTGAAGAGGCAAAGATTAGGTAGGAGCTTGTGTGTATAGGACAAACCGTTTGAAATAAAAGCTTTTTTTTGGTTTGCCTGTAAGGATGAACGATGCTTTAGCGAGTAAAAGGGTGCTAAGTTCGCCCGGTCCGAATCTTACATAGCCACCACCATAGATCATACTTGACTTGAATGACTTTTTATACCCTACACCACTACTGTGGTACATGGTTTTATAACTTAGTGAATTTGTTTGTAACACCCAAAAGGAAGAAAGGTAGACCCATTGATAAGTATACCGATCGACTCAGAATCAATTTTTGATTCGATTTAGCTATGTCCGTCCGTCCGTCTGTATGTCCGTCTGTCTGTCCCTCTGTCCATGTTAATTTGTGTACAAAGTACAGGTCGCAGTTTTCATCAAATCGTCTTTAAATTTGTTAGAGGCATATTTTTCTGCCTATACACAAATCCTATTAAAATTGGAAAAGGTGGGTTCAGATCTGGATATAGCTTCCATATATATGTTCGTCCGATTTTCAGTAATAATGCAATAAAATGGTCATTTGTCAACCGATTCTCTCGATATTTGGCAGGAAGGATTTTCTATTGACTCTCGACATTACTGGTGAATTTTATGGAAATCGGTTCAGATTTAGATATAGCTCTCATATATATATATAGCCCGATTTTCACTCCTAGAGCCACTGCAAGCACATTTATTCACCAATCTTGCCAAAATATTGCAAAACGATTTCCTCGATGACTTGCACAATACGCATAAAGTTTGGTCAAAATCGGTTCACATTTGGATATAGCTCCCATATATATGTTCGTCGGATTTGCAGTAATATTGCAATAAAATGGTCTTTTGTTGACCGATTTTCTTGAAATTTGGCAGGAGGGATTTTCTTATGGCTCTCAATATCACTGGTGAATTTCATGGAAATCGGTTCAGATTTAGATATAGCTGTCATATATGTATATCGCCAGATTTTCAGCCGAAGAGCCACTGCAAGCGCATTGTTTGACCAATCTTGCCAAAATTTTGCACAACGCTTTGCTGGACGACTACCACAATACGCATAAAGTTTGGTCAAAATCGGTTTAGATTTAGATATACCTCCCATATATATGTTCGTCCGATTTGCAGTAATATTGCAATAAAATGGTCTTTTGTTAACCGATTTTCTCAAAATTTGGCAGGAGGAATTTTCTTATGACTCTCAATATTACTGGTGCATTTCATGGAAATCGGTTCAGATTTAGATATAGCTGTCATATAGGTATATCGCCAGATTTTCATCCGAAGAGCCACTGCAAGCGCATTGTTTGACCAATCTTGCCAAAATTTTGCACAACGCTTTGCTGGACGACTACCACAATACGCATAGAGTTTGGTCAAAATCGGTTTAGATTTAGATATACCTCCCATATATATGTTCGTCCGATTTGCAGTAATATTGCAATAAAATGGTCTTTTGTTGACCGATTTTCTTGAAATTTGGCAGGAGGGATTTTCTTATGGCTCTCAATATCACTGGTGAATTTCATGGAAATCGGTTCAGATTTAGATATAGCTGTCATATATGTATATCGCCAGATTTTCAGCCGAAGAGCCACTGCAAGCGCATTGTTTGACCAATCTTGCCAAAATTTTGCACAACGCTTTTCTCGACGATTACCACAATACGCATAAAGTTTGGTCAAAATCGGTTTAGATTTAGATGTAGCTCCCATATATATGTTCGTCCGATTTGCAGTAATATTGCAATAAAATGGTCTTTTGTTGACCGATTTTCTAGAAATTTGGCAGGAGGGATTTTCTTATGACTTCCAATATTACTGGTGAATTTTATGGAAATCGGTTCATATTTAGATATAGCTGTCATATATGTATATTGCCAGATTTTCATCCGAAGAGCCACTGCAAGCGCATTGTTCGACCAATCTTGCCAAAATTTTGCACAACGCTTTCCTCGACGACTACCACATTATGCGAGAAGTTTGCTCGAAATCGGTTCAGAATTAGATATAGCTCCCATATATATGTTCGTCAAATTTTGGGTAATTTGCCATACTGTTGTCCTTTGTCAACCTAGTTTTTACAGTTTAAACATATTTGCTCTCCGAGGTCCATCAAAATTGGTTCAGAATTGGATATAGGTCCCACATTGTACTTATGGGGTAGGTGTAGGGTATTATGCAGTCGGCACCGCCCGACTTTTGCCCTTCCTTACTGGTTTCAAATATGGATGAGGTATTTCAAGTTTTTGACCAATGAAGACCGTATTTGTCATGGATGTTGGAAGTCCAACATTTCAGACAAATCGTGCAATAATTGCGCCCTCCAAAGGCTCAGAAAGTCAAATTGGGAGATCGGTTAATATGGCAGCTAGGCAGGAGAAAAACAGGTTCAGAGAACATGTTGTCTTCACAGAGGCGGAGCGATGAGCACCACACCCTTTAGGGCACTAGGGACTATTCTAGATATCCGACCCATTGACATACAGATTAAGTGTGAGGCAGCCACTACGGCTATGAGACTTAAGACGATGGGAGAATGCATTGAGGATGGAAACAGCACATACCATCGCGGTATAATCGAGACGACGATAAGAAAACTGGAAAAAAGGGAAGAGAATTCGGATCGGATACCTGAGACGACATTTGAGGTCGAGTGCGAGGCACTGCTGCCAGCATCACTGTCTTGTTTTCACGGGACCCTAGTATTGCCATCTGGAAGACCATGTTACACGGATGGAGCAAAGCTCAAGGACAAAATGGGCCTGGAGGTCTACATTGGGAATCCAGGGACTGAAGACTGTTTTAGATTGCCTGACCATAATACGGTCCTGCAGGCGGAGATTCGGGTGACCACGGAATGTGCGAGGTGGTGTGGTACTTACGCGAGAACGTCGAGTAGGAATATCTTTGCGGACAGTAAAATTGCCATTAGGGCAATAACAACCAGGACGGTAAGGTCACAAACAGTCTTCTAGTGTAAGAAGTAGATTAACGCCTTCTCTGAAGATGGCAAAATCCGCATCGTTTGGGTGCGGGCCATAACGCAGTAAGGGGGAATGAAAGGGCGACAATTTGGCAGTGAAGGCCAGGGGACTGCCGACAATAAACTTGGTTAACCCGAAGCCTTTCGGTTCGATGCAGTCCGAGTTAAGGGCGTAGGCGACAAATGTGCATGCAACTCTGTGAAACAGCAAAAGGGTCGATAGGACTGCGAAAATCCTATGGGGGATCCAAATCGCGAAAAGACGAGGCTATTACTGAAAGGAAGTACTACGAGCTCACTTATGAACAAGTAAAAAAGCGTTAAGTTCGGCCGGGCCGAGATCGGTCTATATGGCAGCAATATCCAAATCTGGATCGATCTGAGTGAAATTGAAGAAGGATGTCGAAGGCCCTAACACAACTCACTGTCCCCAATTGTGGCGACATGAGGCAATAAATGCACTTTTTATGGCCCCAAAACCTAAAACCGAGATATCGGTCTAAATGGCAGCTATATCCAAATCTGGGCCGATCTGTGCCATAATGCAGAAGTATGTCAAGGGGCTTAACTTAACTCACTGTCCCAAATTTCGGCGACATCGTACAATAAATGCGCCTTTTATAGGCCTAAGACCCTTAATCGGAGGATCGGTCTATATGGCAGCTATATCCAAATCTGAACTGATCTGAGCCAAATTGACGAAAGATGTCGAAGGGCCTAAGACAACTCACTGTCCCTAATTTCAGCAAAATCGGATAATAAATGTGGCTTTAATGGGCCTAAGACTCTAAATCGGAGGATCGGTCTATATGGCAGCTATATCCAAATCTGGACCGATCTGAGCCAAATTGACGAAGGATGTCGAAGGGCCTAACACAACTCACTGTCCCAAATTTCAGCAAAATCGGCTAATAAATGTGGTTTTAATGGGCCTAAGACCCTAAATCGGAGGATCGGTCTATATGACAGCTATATCCAAATCTAGACCGATCTGAGCCAAATTGACGAAGGATGTCGAAGGGCTTAACACAACTCACTGTCATAAATTTCAGCAAAATCGGATAATAAATGTGGCTTTAATGGGCCTTAGACCCTAAATCGGTGGATCGGTCTACATGGCAGCTATATCAAAATCTGTACCGATCTGAGCTAAATTGACGAAGGATGTCAAATGGCCTAACACAACTCACTGTCCCAAATTTCAGCAAAATCGGATAATAGATGTGGCTTTTAGTGGTCTAAGACCCTAACCCGGCCGATCGGTCTATATGGGGGCTATATCAAGATATAGTCCGATATAGCCCATCTTAGAACTTAACCTGCTTATGGACAAAAAAAGAATCTGTGCGAAGTTTCAGCTCAATATCTCTATTTTTGAAGAATGTAGCGTGATTTCAACAGACAGACGGACGGACAGGTCTAGATCGTCTTAGATTTTTACGATACTTTATAGGGTCGGAAATGGATATTTCGATGTGTTGCAAACGGAATGACAAAATGAATATACCCCCATCCTTCGGTGGTGGGCATATAAATCGGTGCGGCAAGTGCTAGCGTGTGTAGGGCATGCGTTAAAGATGTTGAGAAGTTCAAGCATTTCCTTTGTCAGATACCGGTACTTAGGTGGGGACACTATACCACATATGAACCAACTTGGGGGAGAGGCATGGAAAGCAATTAAGGGTTTTGAAAGTAGCACGAAATTCCATACTAAGATTTTCTTTTTCGAGGTTACTTTTTCTTTTTATTTAGAGCGCACAACAAGCCGATAACTGGCTTAGGTGTATGTCCATAGTGACATAGGGCGGACTTATATCTGCATCCTCTTTTCAACCCAACCTAACCTAGACCATACTTGACACAGTTGTTGAAAGTCGTTCCAAAATGACATGTGCAATATTTCAACCAAGCGGGATAAGTTTTGTGCCCTCTAGAGACTAAAGAAGTCTAATCGAGAGATCGGACATCGGAGTGCTGGATGTCGACAAGCTGCAAACACAACAGATAGCAACGACATACTACACATGACTGACCCAACTGCATGATGAAAACCCTCCTTGTTCCGATGATATAATGGCGCATTGCCAAACCAATGCCCACTTAATTGGCGTGAAGCCTTCCCCAAGAAACCCATGCTACAACCAAGAGTGTCAAGATGCGATTGAAGCCAAGAATGCGACATGCAGAGCAACCCTGCATCAGTAGCAACAGGCCCGAAGAAAGAGTGGTAGATGAATTGTCTGTTCCGCAGAAAAAAAAAAACCGAAATGAATACACGTGAGTGTGAGCGAATTGAGATGTACAAGAGTCAGAATGAAGTCCGGAAATTCTACCAAGGAGTCAAACATCAAATCGAATAACTTGGTACAGGGAAACCTGTAACTGACACAGATAACATGCTGAGGATATGGAAAGAACATTTTACCCAACTGCTAGTGTCCGATGTTAGCGCCGAAGAGGATACCGCAGAACCAATCCCTGATGATGGTATAGAGTGTTTACCTCCTAGTCAGAATGAGGTCCATGTAGCAGTGACCCGACTAAAGAACAACAAGGCAGCAGGAGCCGACGGGTTACCCGCTGAACTATTCAAGACCGGAGGCGACACGCTGATAAAGCGTATGTATCAGCTTATCTGCGCTATCTGGCTAGAATAACGCATATCCGATTATTGGAACCTCAGAATACTATGTCTCGGACACAAGAAAGGAGACAAGACGGAATGTAGACCAACTTCAGAGGAATAAGTCTCCTCCCCTTCGCATACAAGATACTCGCGAGCGTACGGTGTCAAAGATTAAAACCTAAAGTCAATAGGATAATTGGGCCCTATAAATGCGGCTTTGGACCTGATAAATCACACTGCGCCATATCCTGGAAAAGACCCGAGAAGGACAAATCAACACCTACCATCTCTATGTTGACTACAAAGCCGCTTTCGATACCCCTTTATGTTCCAAGGTATTTCAAGCCATGTCTGGGTTTGGTATCCCTGCAAAATTTATAAGACTCTGCAGGATGACTCTTGCTGATACACCTTCCTCATTAAAAATATGAAAGAATCTCTCCGAACCATTTAATGCCAAAGGAGGTTTTAGACAAGGAAACAGCCTATCGTGTGATCTCTTTAATATCCTGCTGGAGAAGATTATACGAGATGCAGATGTGATTAGATGTGGCACACTACTCACAAGACAACAAATGCTACTCGACTGTCCCGACGATATCGATATCATAGGTCGGTTACTGGAAGTAGTAACAGTAGCCTTTGAGAGAATCGAGAGGGATCAGTGAAAATGGGTCTGGCAGTAAATGAAAATAATACGAAATGGATGGTATCAACTACCAAAATGGCCTGTACAACCGAACAGATAAAGAAAATGGAGAAAGTTGGGAATCACAACTTTGAGATAGTCAAAAACTTTATCTTCCTCGGCGCAGCCGTAACCGAAACGAATGACACCAGTTTTGAGATAAAGCGAAGAACATTACTGGCATACAGATGCTACTTTGGACTAAGTAAGCAGTTTAGAAAAATGACCACCTCTCGACAGACGAAGATTATACTATACAAGACACTGATACTACCCGTGCTGTTATGTGGTTCCGAGGCATGGGTACTTGTGAATGCAGACGAGGTAGTGCTTGGAGTGTTTGGGAGAAAGACTCTTAATAAAATATTGGGTTGCCCAAAAAGTAATTGCGGATTTTTCATATAGTCGGCGTTGAAAATTTTTTTCACAGCTTGTGACTCTGTAATTGCATTCATTCTTCTGTCAGTTATCAGCTGTTACTTTTAGCTTGCTTTAGGAAAAAAGTGTAAAAAAAGTATATTTGATTAAAGTTCATTCTAAGTTTTATTAAAAATGCATTTACTTTCTTTTAAATATGATCCAGTTTGCGTTAATGGAGAATATAGGCATCGTATGAACCACGAGAAACAAGGCCGCCTCTCGACAGACGAAGACTTTACTATACAAGGCACTGGTACTACTCGTGTTGTTATATGGTTCTGAGGCATGGATACTTCTGAATGCAGACGAGGCAGTGCTTGGAGTGTTTGAGAGAAAGATTCTTCGTAAAATATATGGACAAGTTTGCGTAAATTGAGAATATAGGCATCGTCTGAATGGTATCATAGTTAAACGTATTGAAATACAACGACTGCGTTGGCTTAGTCATGTAGTCAGAATGGATGAAGAAGCTCCAGCAAAGACGGCAAACGCGGTGATACAAACAAACCGTGACATCCAAAAGCCCGAGGGAAAGATCAATTGGTCTGAGTCACTTAAAATCTTGGTAACAGAGATTTTCAAATGAGCGCAGAATATCGAGACGCTTGGGACGCTATTCTACGTTCGGCTAGTAGAACAAATGTTCTGTTCATAGCCAATCAAAGTAAAGTAAGCAATAGGGTTTCCGTACTGCCCAAAGTTGCCGTAGCGATTTAATATTGGGTTGCCCAAAAAGTAATTGCGGATTTTTTAAAAGAAAGTAAATGCATTTTTAATAAAACTTAGAATGAACTTTAATCAAATATACTTTTTTACACTTTTTTTTTCTAAAGCAAGCTAAAAGTAACAGCTGATAACTGACAGAAGAAAGAATGCAATTACAGAGTCACAAGCTGTGAAAAAATTTGTCAACGCCGATTATATGAAAAATCCGCAATTACTTTTTGGGCAACCCAAAGTGTTCTAGTCGATTTGGAGTGATATTGATACCAACCAAGTATAAAATACTACAATAATACCAATTTTCCTCTTCATTGCTTGTGGTAATATTTGTGGTAGTCAAATATAACTCTTTTCTAAAAAATTCCATGTTGTGTTTACAATTTTTCTCCTCATATAAGGTCTATAATCAAGTCTCGTATATGGTAGACAGCCTACAAAAGACATATGCAAGTGCCCATTCATATTGTGACAGCCTTAAAGTATGCTATAAATTTGCCATCTCAGCGTTAAACAAATATCATTTATTTAAACCACACTAACACCAAGACACGATGGTTTAAAACAAAAGTTATGGTGTGAATGACCTGAATTTTGCAAGAAAAATAAATGAGAAAAAAAGAAACAAATCAAGACGAAAATGAGAAACGACCAGCTTCCAGCCAAAATAAATACAGCCAAATGAATAAATGCATCTCTGGGTGAGATAAGACGCCTTTGGGTAAACAAACACACATTCATTTCAATTCGCTCTTACACTCAGTTCTTTTCTTGATGTTTTGACTGAAATCTCCTTCCTTAAATGTATGCGGCCCATGCAAATGGGATGTATGCTTAAGTGGTTCAGTTTGTGGGCACGAGCGTTTGCTTCCAAAGTGTCAACGTCAGCACATGTCAATATGGAAAACAAACACCAAAAGAAATGCGAAACAAAAGATGCAGCAACAGAAGCAGAAGAACAACTCAAACAGATAAACAAACAATATTTAAATGCAAAAACAGGAAAATGAATTACAGCAGAAAATATTGTACGGTTGGAAATGAAGCGACCCATTATGGGCTGTGTGAAAATTGCAGCAACTTAGGTCACCTACCTTCGCTGACAAAAGAGCACATGCCCGTACTCTCAAATGCCAATACAAACACTCAAAACCTGCGTCGAGCCAGAGGATGGAGATGGCAGAGGTACAGTGGTCTTAAAAGAAAACAAGGAAGGCGAGGTTAAAGTCAAGAGGTTGTGACTATACAATACCCTACAGCTACATTAACATATAAGTGTGAATTGGGCGATATTTTTACCTTTTTATACCCACCACCATAGGATGGGGATATATTAATCTAGTCATTCCGTTTGTAACACCTCGAAATATTCGACGTTCTGAGTAGATCTATCCATGTCTGTCCGTCTGTCGAAATTGCGATAGAGGTCGAACGCGCAAAGCTAGCCACTTGAAATTTCGCACAGATACTAAATATCAATGTACGATGTTAGAAATTGAAAATGGGCCAAATCAGTTCAGATTTAGATATAGCTCTCATAAAAACCGATCTCCTGCTTTGACTTCTTGAGCCATTACAAGCCGGATGTTTTGTCCGATTTGGCTGCAATTTTGTATGTAGTCTTCTCCCCATATAAATCGATCACCCGATTTGACTTATTGAGCCCTTACATACACATTTTGCACATAGTGTTCTATTATGACTTCCAAGAACTGTGCCTCGGACAGTCTGAATTGGTCAATAACCTGATATAGCTTTCATACAAACCGATGTACCGATTTATCTTCTTGAGCCCTTACAAGCCGCAATTTTTGCCCGATTTGACTGAAATGTTGCTTGCGATCTTCTGTTACGACCTCCAATAACTGGGCCAAATACTATATGTAATATAGCTCCCAAATACACAGAGTAATAATCACATTCACATATTAAAACTAGCTGGACAGGGCCCGCTCTGCTGCGCCTTCTTTTTCTTTTTAATTTATCCGAGCCCTATATTGGCACGGTCGGGAAAAAAGTCCTGTTTTGGGTTACGGCTGATACGGCCTTTCAGATATTTCGACCTAACGTGGATGTCATTTGGTACTCCACTCCCAATTTTTTTTCATTTGAGCCTTATATGGCTATGGTCGGTGAATATGTCTGGTAAAGGGGGAGTTTTTGGGGTTTAGATAGACCCACCTGTATCAGATTCATGCTTTAGTCTCGAATACCTTTTATTTGAGCCTAATATTGTCATTATTGGTCTATATTTCCATTTGGCGGGCTTTTGAGCTGGGTCGGCCGCCCTTGACATCCTACCTTCAATAAGTGTACCAAATTTCTGTTTTCGAGTCATCTTAAACAAACTAAATTTCGCGTAAATCGCCTCAACCATCTCCGAGATGTGGCGTTTTTGTAAATAGTGTAAGGGATGGATCCACCCCATTGATTCGGACAGCACTCAGTGATATGTAAGAAGTTTGCCCCAATTTCTTTGTGGAATGTTTGTGGCTAAATTTGCATTTATGGGGTGACACTTCCCCCAAACACTTGGCCTCAAAATTGGATATCAAATTCCTTTTCCACTGTCAAGTACCTATCATTTGAGCCCCTTATTGCCATAGTAGGCAAACATGGCCGGTTTGAAGGAAATTTAGAGGGCGGACCCTAAAAGTATATCAGCATCGTGCTAGAGCACGATTTCGTTTGAGCCCCACAATGCCAAGCATTTTGAAGGTGGGAAACAAAATATTCAGGGCTACGGCTCTCATTCAGATGCACACTAATTAATTTTTATACCCTCCACCATAGGATGGGGGTATACTAATTTGGTCATTCTGTTTGTAACTACTCGAAATATTCGTCTGAGACCCCATAAAGTATATATATTCTTGATCGTCGTGACATTTTATGTCGATCTAGCCATGTCCGACCGTCTGTCCGTCCGTCCGTCCGTCTGTCCATTCGTCCGTCTGTCCGTCCGTCTGTTTGTCGAAAGCACTCTTACTTAGGAAGGAGTAAAGCTAGCCTCTTGAAAGCTAGCCGACATGTTTTGGTATGATATCCAACAAATGTGCCAAGTATGGCGCAAATCGGTCCATAACCTGATATAGTTGCCATATAAACCGATCTTGGGTATTGACTTCTTGAGCCTCTAGAGGGCGTAATTCTTATCCGATTTGATACCATTTTGCACGAAGTATTTTGTTATGATATCCAACAACTATGCCAAGTATGGTTTAAATCGGTCCATGTTTTGATATAGCTGCCATATAAACCGATCATGGGTCTTGACTTCTTTAGCCTCTAGAGGGCGCAATTCTCGTCCGATTTGACTGAAATTTTGCACGTAGTGTTTTGATATCACATCCAACCACTGTGCTTAGAATGGTTTAAATCGGTTCATAATCTGGTATAGCTGTCATATAAACCGATCTTGGATCTTGACTTCTTGGGCGCAATTCTCATCCGTTTTGGCTAAAATTTTGTTTGAGGTGTTTTGGTATGACTTCCATATACTATGCTAAGTATGGCGCAAAACAGTACATAACCTGATATAGCTGCCATTTAAACCGATCTGGGATCTTGACTTTTTAAGCCTCTAGAGGGCGCAATTCTCATCCGATTTGGCGGAAATGTTGTGCAACGGCTTCGCTCATGACATTCAACATACGTGTTTAGTATGGTCCGAATCGATCTATAGCTTGATACAGCTCCCATATAAACCGATCTCCCGATTTTGCTTCTTGACCCTCTTGACCCGCAATTCTTATCCGAATGAAGTGAAATATTACACAATGACTTGTACAGTGTTCAGCATTCATTTATGGTCCGAATCGGACTTTAACTTGATATAACTCCAATAGCATAACAGTTCTTATTCAATATTCTCTGTTTGCCTAGAAAGAGATACCGCGCATAGAACTCGACAAATGCGATCCATGGTGGAGGGTGTATAGGATTCGGCCCTGCCGAACTTAGCACGCTCTTACTGGTTTTTTTGTATTGGTTATCTACATTAAAAATCATTTTGTAAAGCTACCACTAGAGATATCACATTTTTAAAGATTCGGATGTCCTCATGTGTCTATCCCAATTTCAGGGTGAAAAGATTTACTCTTCTACCAAAGGCCTTTTATTGCTGTTCTATTCTATCCTGATCAGCCTTCATTTGTTATTCATACGTCCTTTCAAACACCAAGAAATAAATTTTAATATCAGCTTTTTACTATACTTTTAAATACATTTCATTTGATATCCATATTGTCCCAATTTGTAAATATGTCCTGCTGGGCATTTTGGGGGAGCAGGGAGGCCCCTCAGTCACCAAGGAATACATTTTTATGTCGGATTTGTACTCTACTTTCAAATACCCTTCATTTGATAGCCATCATTTATCCTGTTGGGCGGTGTTTTTGGAATGACATTTTTATGCCAAGTTCGTACTCTATTCTGAAATACCTCTCATTTGATGCCCATATTGTCCCAGTCAGTAAACATGTCCGTTCGAGTGGGTTTTTAGATGGGGCGTACCCCCAAGTTAGTAGACCTCAAAATTTTATAATAATTTCGTGTATTTTTTTTTTTTTTTTTTTTGGGTTCCATAAGGTGGTACGCAAAATTTCGCTTAAATCGGTCCACCCATTTTCTAGATCTGGCGTTTTTGAAAATGTTGGTATGGGGGACGGTTCGCCCCCCTAAAATATTAAAAAATGTAGTATGTGAAAATTTCATGAAAATCTGTTCAGCCGTTTTTAAGTCTATAAGACAAACAAACTATTAAGACAAACAAAATGACAAATGAACAAAGTGCAATAATTTCATTTTTATATAATAGATTGCCCAAAGCGGTAAAAGTGTACTGTTGGGTTGTGTTTTTGGGGGAGGGGTACCCCCCGACACCAAGTGTGACATTTTTATACCATGTTGGTACTGTACTCTTAAATACCTTTAAATTGAAATCCATATTGTACCAGTCGGTAAACATGTCCGTTCAGATGGGTTTTGAGATGGGGCGTCCCCCCAGATTTGTTGACCCCAAAATTGTATACCAACTTCGTGTTTTTGGAGTACCATGAGGTGGCATACAAAATTTCACTTAAATCGGTGCACACATCCCCGAGATCTGACGTTTTTCAAAATTGGGGTAAGGAGGGTCGCCTTCGGATTTCAAATAATGTAGTACCCTATTTTCACCGGAGGCCTAAACTCCACCATCTGCGAAATTTCATGAAAATCGGTTCATCCTTTTTTGAGCCCATACGGAACAAACAAACAAACAAAGCGCAACAAATACATTTTTATATAATATTGTAGAAGATTTCTGAGTTCAAATGTTCGCCACTGTTCATCGACATGACATTCTTTTTTTTCCAAAATCAGAACGAAGCCTTCAGCAACAAAAAAAAAAACACATTGCAGCACAAAAAAACGCAACCGGAACATTCATGCTATACAGTCACTCAAACACCTGAGAGCTTAATAAACATTTGATTGTGCTCAAAAGGAGAAAAATCAACAACAAGAATGCATGGCAACTCATAAGGACATCAAAACACACACACTCCCATATGTATATGTGGAGCCTCGAGAAAAACTTTATGCAAAGTACTCGCAGAGGCAAAGCAGAAAGCAGAACTTGAATAAAATATATTCTCTGCAAATTTTGCATTGCATTTCATCTGTAAACCGAGATAGGGCAACGCTGACGATGAGTCTTCTTTGACAGGATTCCATAGAATACAAACAAAAAATTATCCAAAAGAAAGCTCAACAACACAAATTTCAAGTAGAAACCTGTGAGTGAACAAGACTGCCTCTCATTCAAAACACTGGCAAGGATTCATTCTCGTTTGTGCGTGTGCATTCGCTTTACGTAAATGTATGCATGTGTGTGTGTGTGTGAACTCCTATATATGTGCGAAACAACTGAGATTTCCTTTGGTGCATAGAGTGGGAATCTCATGAATATTCATATCTGTTTATTCATATTTGCGTGCCAAGTGATTTAGGTATGGGTGTTGTGGCAACGAAATCTTTATTTCAAGAAGAAGAGTTGGTATATAAAGAAGGAAAATGCTGCTGGTAGCAGTTTGTTTCATTTTTTTTAAATCCAGTTAATTTTTTCGGAAATGTAAATTTTTACCAAATTCTATTTAAAAGTTTAGCTGGTTATATTGGAAATCTTTAGAGTTGGTAGCGTGTTCTGATTTCCACTGCAGGGGTCTTGGTTTCGATTCCTATAAGAGGCTTTGGTCTGTCACTGCTGTGGTATAACAATGCCCAAATTTGTCGGAGTCTGTTTCAGAGACTACCACTCGAATCTTACCTAACCTACCTTCTTAAGTAGCCAGCACATAATACCGTGGTCGAACATTTTCTAAAGATCACTTGAACTTTTTATCGATGTTATACTTGCACAGGTCATTAGGTGTTAATTAAATGTCTTCTTAACCCGGGCTCCTTAATTCATTCATACAATCTAGCAAACAATGTCTGTCTGATGCATATTAAAGCCCAGGTAATTTCAGTGACATGCAGGTGCGATAAGTTAGCTTTGCTCTTGAATGGCTTAGTGATTGAATTTTTTAATTAGTATTTGGTTGCCCAAAAAGTAATTGCGGATTTTTCATATAGTCGGCGTTGACAAATTTTTTCAACGGCTTGTGACTCTGTAATAGCATTCTTTCTTCTGTCAATTATCAGCTGTGATTTTTAGCTTGCTTTGGAAAAAAAGTGTAAAAAAAGTATATTTGATTAAAGTTCATTCTAAGTTTTATTAAAAATGCATTCATTGTACTTTCTTTTAAAAAATCCGCAATTACTTTTTGGGCAACCCAATAGTCATCTTTTAAGGAATCTTACATTCGGCCAATATACGAGGGTTGGGGCGAATTTCTTTGCGGTCCATGCACATATTCAATTTCTCCGTCCTAACGTTCTAGCTCTTTGTTTGAACCAGGTGCGTGAGGATTCCCACAGGATTTTCACATCCCTGGGTATCACACTCTGTCTCTTTTTATTTCGCACAGAGGCTTCGTGGTATATGTACGTAGTGATGGGGTGTTCAAAAGACGACAACACCTGGACTCACAGGGACCTGGACCCAAAGGGAGTTAAATTCAGGATTGGATCCCATATTCTGCACTTCAGATTTCTATATACAAGTCCAAACTCAGAAAGGGAGGCTTCCATGAACGGACTTGACGTCCTTTCTGATTCCGTTACAAATATTTTGGAGGATTTTCCGTGAAATCGTTGTCGCTGGGGATTTCAATGTTCACAACTCCTCCTGGCTTTCCCATTTGAGTCATACGACTCCTGAGGGCCAATACGTTGAGATTTTCGCTGCGCATAATGGTTTGGCGCAACTAGTGAACGAAGTGACACATATCGCATGTGTCCAAGGGCACCAAAATATTACTCTTGACCTTTTTCTACCCTCCACCATAGGATGGGGGTATACTAATTTCGTCATTCTGTTTGTAACACCTCGAAATATGCGTCTAAGACCCCATAAAGTATATATATTCTTGATCGTCGTGACATTTTATGTCGAACTAGCCATGTCCGTCCGTCTGTCCGTCCGTCCCTCTGTCCGTCCGTCCGTCTGTCCGTCCGTCCATCCGTCCGTCTGCCTGTCGAAAGCACGCTTACTTTCGAAGTAGTAAAGCTAGCCGCTTGAAATTTTGCATGAATACTTTTTATTACTGTAGGTCGGTTGGTATTGTAAATGGGCCAAATCGGTCCATGTTTTGATATAGCTGCCATATAAACCGATCTTAGGTCTTGACTTCTTGAGTCTCTAGAAGGCGCAATTCTTATCCGATTGGAATGAAATTTTGAACATAGTGTTTTGATATCACGTCTATGTATGGTTTAAATCGGTCTATGTTTTGATATAGCTGCCATATAAACCGATCTTGGGTCTTGACTTCTTGAGTCTCTAGAGGGCGCAATTCTTATCCGATTAGAAAGAAATTTTGTACATAGTGTTTTGATATCACGTCAAACAACTGTGCTAAGTATGGGTTTAATCGGTCCATGTTTTGATATAGCTGCCATATAAACCGATCTTGGGTCTTGACTTCTTGAGCCTCTAGAGGGCGCAATTCTCGTCCGATTTAACTGAAATTTTGCACGTACTATTTTGGTAGCACTTTCAACAACTACGCTTAGTATGGGTTTAATCGGTCCATGTTTTGATATAGCTGCCATATAAACCGATCTTGGGTCTTGACTTCTTGAGTGTCTAGAAGGCGCAATTCTTATCCGATTGGAACGAAATTTTGTACATAGTGTTTTGATATCACGTCCAACAACTACGCTAAGTGTGGTTTTAATCGGTCCATATTTTCATATAGCTGCCATATAAACCGATCTTGGGTCTTGACTTCTTGAGCCTCTAGAGGGCGCAATTCTCGTCCGATTTAATTGAAATTTTGCACATAGTGCTTTGGTAGCACTTTCAACAACTGTGCTAAGTATGATTCAAATCCGTTCATAATCTGGTGTAGCTGTCATATAAACCGATCTTGGATCTTGATTTTCTTGAGCCAATAAGGCGCGCAATTCTCATCCGATTTGGCTGAAATTTTGCATGAGGTGTTTTGTTATGACTTTCAACAACTGTGCTAAGTATGATTCAAATCCGTTCATAATCTGGTATAGCTGTCATATAAACCGATTTGGCTGAAATTTTGCATGAGATGTTTTGTTATGACTTTTAATAACTGTGCTAAGTATGGCGTAAACCGGTATAGAACCTGATATAGTTGCCATATAAACCGATCTGGGATCTTGACCTTGAACCTCTAGAGAGCGCAATTCTCCTCCGATTTGTCTGAAATTTTGTACAACGGCTTCTCTCATGACCGTCAACATACGTGTCTAATATAGTGTGAATCGATCAATAGCTTGATACAGCTTCCTTATATACCTATCTCCCGATTTTGCTTCTTGAGCCCCTACAAGGCGCAATTCTTATGCGAATGAACTGAAATATTACACAATGACTCCCCCAATGTTCAGCATTCATTTGTGGTCCGAATCGGACTATAACTTGATATAGCTCTAATAGCATAACAGTTCTTATTCAATATTCTATGTTTGTCTAAAAAGAGATACCGTGCATAGCACTCGACAAATGCGATCAATGGTGGAGGGTATATAAGATTCGACCCGGTCGTACTTAGCACACTCGTACCTGTTTAATTTCACATCCTGAAAAGTATGAAATTAATACTCTTGCACCTCTTGGTAACACAGATTACTGCATTGTTTCAGCACCTTTTTCGTATTCTGCTCTTCATACTGCTTCCTCCTCAGTTCCGAAGCGGTCAATATTTTTGTACGAAAAATCACGTCGAGCTGAGCTCAATGGATTCTTTCAGCATTTTTAATGGAAACTATGTTTTCTAGATGACGATAAAAATGCTACTGCTGAAATGATTGAGAAGATTATTTTAAATGAAATGAAGACATTTATTTCAGCTAAGACTATAAAGCCTAAATCAGACGACAAAAATTGGTTTAACCGGATATGCAGAGGTGCTCACAGATCGAAAGAGTTGGCATTCTGGAACCGGCGCTTGGATAAAAATGTCAATACTGAACTGCTGCGCAAGCAGGCAAGATCTTGTGCCGTGTGCCAATGTGCTTAGGCACGAAAAGTTTATTTACGAACAGGGACTGTGTACTAAGGTCCTTGCTTCTACATGAGGAAGTAAAAACATTTGGTCGTTCGTGAAAAGGGTAAAGTCTAGTCAACTCTTATTAAGGATGATCAAACGTTTATTGACCCGGTTGTTAAGGCTAACATGTTGGCTGATATATTTCCAGGAAACTCTTTCCTTCCGGATAGCAATCAACCACTTCCCTCAATCGAAAATATATCTGGCGTCATGCCCCACATATTTTTCGATCTCATGGAGTTAAAAGGGTTCTCGAGAATCTAGACGTAAATAAATCCCCGGGCCCGGATGGCATATCAACACTTGTCTTGCTCAAGGGTTCTTCGAGGCTTGCTCGTCCATTACGCAACCTTTTCAATCTTGCCTACCGTGCGGGAGTCTTCCCGGCGCTTTGGAAGTTTGCGAACGTTCAGCCAATACGCAAGAAGGTAAGGCAAACAACCCTGCGAATTATCGGCCAATTGCGATATGCTCCGCTCTCTCCAAGGTTATGAAGAGCATGGTTAATCGTCATCTTGTGAGGTATTAAGAGTCTAATGGATCATGTCGGTGTTATTGCTGCCACTTAGGCCGATCTTGGATCTTGACTCCTTTGGCCACTAGAGAGCTCAATTTTTATCCGATTTGGCTGAAATCTTGCACGAGGTGTTTTGTTATGTTATGTGCTAAGTATGGTCCAAATCGGTTCATAACCCGAAATAGATGCCATTTAAACTGATTTCAAATCTTGACTTCTTGAGCCGCTAGAGGGCGCATTTAATACCCAATTTGGCTGAAATCAGGCACGAAGTGTTTTGTTCTAACTTTCAACAACAATGTTTGGTTAGATAGTGCGATAACAGTCGAGGCAGTGTCATCGGTAAACCCAAATGTGTTTACGTAATTCTTAGGACCTGCCCCAGTCGACAATGATTCAGGGTTAAACTAATATCATTTGCTTATATTGATGAAATTTAGCCTAGAGCAATCCTGAATTTGGTCAAGAAGGCAGATATCCCTTCTTGACCAATGGTACATGCTTGAATACCAAAAAATCCTTTGATTGCCGAGTTCATACTCAGGAGTTCAAGGGACCGCTATCCCAATCTATGAACTACCAACTGGATGATTTTTAGATTGTATGAAGCTTAAAGAAAATGGGAAAATGCTATTTTCGTACTTAACAGCGGTTGCCTCAAAGATAAAAAAAAAACATGTGTCCTAAGGCTGATGCTGTGGAGTTTGGGTATTGAGAAAGTTACTCAGCAATTATTTCATATACATATATTTGAAATTATCGTCCACAAAGCTGAAGCCCAGGGGAATTGCTGCAAATCACCCCATGTAGATCAAAAGCGGAGCGGAAGGCTTCGAGATCGGTCCCGACAAGTTCTGTTGGATTAGACCCAAAGTGAGCCCTAACGGTAAAGGAGGAAACTCAGAAGAAAATTCGACAGCAGCAGCGGAGGAAGCATTTGAGGAGGAATCGTTCATTCGCCAAGTGCCCAACGTTGTGAGGAAAAGCGGCGCTACTACGGCGACTGGAACGAGAAGACGCCTCATCATGACAAGATCAAACGAGTTTTGTGAAGGTGAACTCCAAACAGACACAGACGATGGGGTTAACCAAACAATGGTGGAAAATTTGAACCCTGATCTCCATCAGGCCGTTTGGGCGTCTCCGACTGTCCATCTGAATCCAGGAGATTTTGATGTTGATCTTGTCCAGGAACCATGGTTGAATGGAGGCGTGGGTCCTAACCTCAGAATTCGTGGATTTTAATTACATAATGGTGCGGGGATTTCACTGCTTAGTAGTGCGGGAAGTGAATGACATAGGTCCTTGAATCTGGCAAGAAGAAATCTAAATATTGGGTTGCCCAAAAAATAATTTTTTAAAAGAAAGTAAATGCATTTTTAATAAAACTTGGAATGAACTTTAAGCAAATATACTTTTTTACACTTTTTTTCTAAAGCAAGCTAAAAGTAACAGATGATAACTGACAGAAGAAAGAATGCAATTACAGAGTCACAAGCTGTGAAAAAATTTGTCAACGCCGACTATATGAAAAATCCGCAATTACTTTTTGGGCAATCCTATATTTATCTTCTCCAGTTGCTAAGCACTAAAGCCGAAGTAGTAGCTAGCTTTGAAATTATTTCATCCGACTACTGGCTTACTTTACTTTTATTGGCTATGTTAGAACATTTGACCCTTTAGTCGAACTTGGAGAAGCGTTCCAAGCGCCTCCATCTGATGTACTCCATTAAAAGACTTCTGCGCTGGAGCTTCTTCATTCATTCGGTCAAACATGACCTAGCCAACGCAACCGTTGTATTTTAATATGTTTAACTATGCTAACGTAGTCATACAGCTCATACAATTTGTGGTTCATACGTCGCCGATACACTCCATCAATGCAAACTGGTCCATAAATTTTACGAAGAATCTTTCTTTCAAACACTGCCCCGTACAGATGGTATGAGTGTCTTCTAAAGTGTCTTCGGCTCTTTCCATGGAGTGGGCCAAGGGTTTGCTATTGCGCTGCTACACTATCGGGGCAGGGAGTATTTTTTTTTTTTCAAATAATTCGGTCAGACGAGGGAAGTATGCCTTGACCACTCCTGTTGTGTTTGCAGCTTTCCGATGTCCAGCTTCTGTGCAGTGTCTAACTAAAAAATTCCAATTTTGCTCATGAACATTTCACAATGGAACAGAGGCAAACTTTCCACTGAGCGAACCTTTGCGGTTATATTCTCTTTCTAAGCGTTCATTGCAAAAATCCTTGGTCTATTCTTCCTTGTCTTCTATCGAGACATGGACGAAAATAATGCTGATGTTGAAGAATTTGGTCTTTATGCGGAAAGTGTCTAGCCCCTCATCCACTGGAGTAAACCTGGAGACAAAGAGTTTCAGTCTCCGACTAAGCTTATGTCCACGGTCAAATGCCTGCCTCGTTTCATGGCAGCTATAAAATAGGGCATTACATCTCGGAGCTGTTGTGGAGTCCTTCTCGAGTCTTCGCATCGGTTGAAAATGGGAATGCAAATTTGCCCTAACAGGGGCAAACTTTTCAAATATCAATGAGCGCTGTTCGATTCAAGTTTATGCTCAATGATTAAGGGCATCATTTTTATAGCCGAGTCCGAACGGCGTGCCGCAGAGCGACACCTCTTTGGGGAGAAATTTTTTCATGGCAAAGTACCTACCAAATGTCGTCAGCATTAGAAGGGGATATCCACCGCTGAAAAATTTTCTGATGTTCTTGCCAGAATTCAAACGCAGGCATTCAGCGTCGAAGGCGGACATGCTAGCCTCTGCTCTACGGCAGTATGTTCTTCCGATCTGTTATTGTCAGGTATGATTATGAAATTACCACAGTTTGATACAAGATTTCTTTCAAAAATCAATCCCATTCATTAAGTTACTCACAAATATGAAGACATATATTCCCCATCCAATTCTTGCATAAACATCTAAATTATTACCCACCATTTGAATCAGCATTTGCTACTTCCTTACAACCATTAAAAGCCGAAATCCAATGAAGACTTTTCAAGAAACTAAAAAATCATAGCCCCTCTACTCAACAAGAATACTTACAATGTCTCAAGGGATTTTCAGAAAAGGATTTCCATTTGTCGCTGCCAAAACAAGTTCAAACATCCAGCAACCACAAATCCAAATACAAACTCAATACACGATGATATTCAAATATGTGTGTAATGGAAATGGGACGAGAAAATCAAAGCATACAACTTGCAAATCCTTTTATTGAAATGTTATGCCTTAAACTTCTTGTGCAATGTCTTAGAGACAGAAACAAATGTGAAAACATAATAGTGGTCAGACACAGCCACCACCCTCCAACCTCCGCTCTCCAGCATAATCATCCGTCTAAGAAACTTAAGCACCATTTTATTGTTATGCAGCTACCACATCCAAATAACCCTAGGGTTACATCGAATATACTCATATGTCAGTTGCTAAAGACCAAACTTGTCTGTTGGCAATAGACTAACAGACACACACACACACACACACATCCATACACACTCCCAAACATCTGGCACTATTGTTACGGAGCCTTAAAAGAATAGGAAATCCTATATGCATATTAATTCTAAGTAAGTAGTTGAGGCGTTTTATTTCTTGTAATATTTCACCAGTTGGATTTTTCCTGGAAAATTTTCATGAACCGAATGGAGAAGGTTTTTTCTTCATTTGATTTATGCTGAAATTTATGGGTTTTATTATTATTCGTTTGAAGGTAATTGGTTGGTGAGCAATTTGTAGTAAATATGAAGATTTCGTTTTTTCATGCTTACAAGTCCTTTGGGGGGTTAGGTTGGGTTGCGGTAAATATTTAATTGAGCAATGACCCTAAAATATGCAAATATACATATTTCTTGCAGCTTAAAATATGCAACGGATGAAAATTTTATGCTTCTATTTACACCCAGACGATTTTGTAAAGTACGAGGTATTATAAGTTATAGAAAACTAGCCCAAACGGGCCCGTTCCGCTTCTTTAACTCTCTAATATCTTTTTATGGTCCGGCGCCCTGAATATGGATATCGAATTCGTGCCACTGTAGCCTATGTCCTCCCATGACCCTGAACGCCTGCGTTCGAATCCTGGCAATACCACCGGACAAAATTTTAAGCGGTGGTTATCCCCTCCTATTGCTGGCGACATTTGCGAGGTACCATGCCAAGCATGGTCATATACAAAATTCTCCTCCAAAGAGGTGTCGCAGTGCGGCACACCGTTCAGACTCGGCTATAAACAAGTAAAAAGGCGTTAAGTTCGTCCGGGCCGATAATAAACGTGGCTTTTATGGGCCTAAGACCTTAAATCGGAGGATCGGCATATATGGCAGCTAAGTTGCAGAAAAATGTCGAAGAGCCAAACACAACGCACTGTCCCAAATTTCGGCGAAATCGGACAATAAATGCGCCTTTTAACGACCCAAAACCTTAAATCGAGAGATCGGTCTAAATGGCAGCTATATCCAAATCCGAACGGATCTGGGCCAAATTCAAGAAACACGTCGAAGAGCCGATAATAAATGTGGCTTTTATGGGCCTAAGACCTTAAATCGGAGGATCGGCATATATGGCAGCTAAGTTGCAGAAAAATGTCGAAGAGCCTTACACAACGCACTGTCTCAAATTTCAGCGACATCGGACAATAAATGCACCTTTTATGGCCCCAAAACCTAAAACCGAGAGATCGGTCTATATGGCAGCTATATCCAAATCCGAACAGATCTGTGCCATATTGCAGATGTATGTGAAGGGGCTTAAATTAAATCACTGTCCCAAATGTCGAAGGGACTAACACAAGTCACTGTCCCAAATTTCAGCGACATCGGATAATAAAAGTGGCTTTTATGGCCTCTAAACCTTAAAAAGAGAGGTCGGTATATATGGCAGCTATATCGAAATCTGGACCGATCTGGGACAAATTGAAGAAGGAAGTCGAATTGCCTAACACAACTCACTGTCCTAAATTTCGGCGACATTGGACAATAAATGCGCCTTTTATGGGCCTAAAACCTTAAATCGGGAGATGGGTCTATATGACAGCTATATCCAAATCTGGACCGATCTGTGCCATATTGCAGAAGTATGTCGAGGGGCTTAACTTTACTCACTGTTCCAAATTTCGAAGACATCGAACAATAAATGCGCCTTTTATGGGCCCAAAACCTTAAATCGAGAGATCGGTCTATATGGCAGCTATATCCAAATCTGAACCGATCTGCGCCAAATTGACGAAGGGCCTTATCCAACTCACTGTCCCAAATTTCAGCAAAATCGGATAATATATGTGGCTTTTATGCGCCTAAGACCCTAAATCGGAGGACCGGTATATATGGCAGCTATATACAAATCTGAACCAATCTGAGCCAAATTGACGAAGAATGTCGAAGGGCCTTATGCAACTCACTGTCCTTAATTTCAGCAAAATCGGATAATATATGTGGCTTTTATGCGCCTAAGACCCTAAATCGGCCGATCGGTCTATATGGCAGCTATATACAAATCTGAACCGATCTGAGCCAAAATGACGAAGAATGTCGATGGACCTAACACAACTCACTGTCCCAAATTTCATCCAAATTGGATAATAAACGTGGCTTTTATGGGCCTAAGACCCTAAATCGGAGGATCGGTCTATATGGGGGCTATATCAAGATATAGTCCGATATAGCCCATCTTCGAACTTAAACTGCTTATAGACAAGAAAAGAATCTGTACAAAAAGTGCCTTATCATTGATAAACTCAACTTGAATTGGGAAACTCTCATTGATGTGTGAGAAGTTTGGCCCTGCTCGGTTCCTGGGAAAATTTGTACTCTACTCCCAAATACCTTTCTTTTGATTCCTATATTACCGTATTGGTAAATATTTCCAGTTTAGGGGTATTTCGGGGGTGGTCACTTTGCCATTAAAGTAAATATAAGACTCGTGTTGTACTTTCAGAAACATTTCATAAGAGCCCCATAATGGCATGATCGGTAAATAATTTGTGTTTGAGGGTGGGATGGACCACAGGGTCTTTGTCTCGAAAATCAATCAATTTCCACTCCAAATAGCTTTTATAGAGTAAAGAGGTATTTTTGGGGTGCGGCGGCTCCCCAAACACATGGCGGCCCCCGCAGCACCCAACCCCAACAAAAGAAACCATGTTTTGTTTTTGGTGACTATGAGAGTGTTTTTGAAAATAAGGCTAATGAGAAGTGCTCCACTCCCAAATCCCTTTAATTTGAGCCCCATATTGCCATGGTCGGTGGATATGAACCGTTTGGAGAGTACTTTGGGGCTGGGACGGTCACCGGCAATTTGCCCGGAAAATAGATATCAAATTCGTTCTTTAATCACAAATACCGTTGATTTGAGTTCCATATTGCTATGGTCGGAAATGAAGTTGAACTTAGGGAGTGGTTTAGGCTGTACACCCAAACATTTGGCTCTAAACTTGGATATCAAATTGGTTTTCTACTCTCAAATACCTTTCATTTGAGTCCCATATTGCCATAATGGGTTAATTAACCAATTCTACGTATTTTTAGAAGAAAGAGCGCCACCTTAACTTGAATGCAAGTCTTAATGTCATATTCGTAATCTACTCCCAAATATCTTTCATTTGAGTCCCATATAGCCATAGCCGGCTGATATCCCCATTTGGGGTTATTTGAGGGTGATGCGACCTCCCATTACTTGGACCTAATTTTTGATGCCATATTTGTAATCTACTGTCGAATACTTTTCATTAGAGTCCCATATTGATAGTAACGTCGAATATATCTGTTTAGAAGAGTTTTGGGATTTGGGCGACCCGCTGGGTACTTGAACCCAAATTTTATTACAATATTCGTTTTCTAGTCTCCAATACCTAACATTTGATACCCATATTGTGAATATTAGTCCACTTTTGGTTTTGGGTGGCGTTTTTGGGGCAAGGGGGAGAGTCCGCCTCCAACCGATATCTAAAAATTATATAACCTATCTTTCCTTACACAAAAACCTTCGCAACCTGTGAAAATTTTAAGAAAATCGGTTCAGCCGTTTTTGATTTTACGGAACAAACAAATAAACCGAGTCTCATGTAGCCATTATGGGTCATATGTCCATTTGGGGCGTTTTTCAGGGTTAGGGTGACCCCCTACACTTCGATTTGATTTTGTATGCCAGATTCGTAATCTACTTCCGAATACCTTTCACTTGAGCCCCATATTGATATGCACGTTTAGTTTGTCCGATTTTAGAAGTTCTGTGATAAGGGCGACTTCCTGGGTACTTGGACCCAATCTTTAATACCATATTCGTATTCTACTCTTCCACACCTTTTATTTGATATCAATATTGTCCTTATCTGCCCACTTTTGATTTTGGGGTTACGGGGGAGGCCCCGTCCCCTTCCGATATCAACAAATTATAAAGTCTATTCCTTCTTACTGTCTATATTCGTTATCTACTCCCGAGTCCCTTACACTTGAGTCTCATTATGTCATGCTCGTCCAATAAACCCATTTTTGGGTGTTTTGGGGTTGGGCCAACCCCCCGTTAGGTTAGGTTAGGTAAGAGGGGCAATCCTTTACGGACTCAATTGGACAATTTTAAGTCCAATGTGATACCACAGTCGCGACAGACCAAGGCTTCTGGCGGAAATCTAACCCACAACCCCTACACTGGTAATTTAAGCAGGCTACCAACTCGGCTACTGGGGCGCCCCCCAGTTACTTGGACCTAATTTTTATACCCTCCACCATAGGATTGGGGTATACTAATTTCGTCATTCTGTTTGTTGTAAATTGCTAATTTTGCCCATGAACATTCCACTAAGGAACAGGGGCAAACTTCTCACATATCAATGAGTGCAGTCCGATACAAGTTTAAGCTCAATGATAAGAGGCCTCCATGTTATAGCCGAGTCCGAACGGCGTGCCGCAGTGCGACATTTCTTTGGAGAGAAGTTTTACATGGTATATTACCTAATGCTGGCAATAGGAGGGGAAAGCCACCGCTGAGAATGTTTTCTGATGGTCTCGCCGGGATTCAAACCCAGGCGTTCAGCGTCATAGGCGGACATGCTAACCTCTGCGCCACGGTGGCCTCCATTCTGTTTGTTACACCTCGAAATATGCGCCTAAGACCATAAAAGTATATATATTTTTGATCGTCATGACATTCTTAGTCGATCTAGCCATGTCCGCCCGTCCGTCCGTCTGTCGAAATCACACTAACTTTCGAGGAACCAAAGCTAGGTGCTTGAAATTTTGCACAAATACTTTTTATTAATGTAGGTCGGTTGGAATTGTAAATGGGTCCAATCGGTTCGTGATTTGATATAGGTGCCATATATACCGATCTTGGGTCTTGACTTCTTTAGACTCTAGAGCGCGCAATTCCTATCCGACTTGACTGAAATTTTTCACGCGGTGTTTTGTTATCAATTCCAACAACTGCGCTAAGTATGGTTCAAATCGGTTCATAACCTGATTTAGCTGCCATATAAACCGATCTGGGGTCTTGATTTCTCTAGAATCTAGAGGGCGCAATTACCGTCGGATTTGACTGAAGTTTTCCACGCGGTGGAATCGGTCTAAATCGGTTCATAACCTGATATAGCTGCCATATAAACCGATCGTGGCTCATGACTTTTGTCAGGAGGCATGAAAGCTAGGTGCTTGAAATTTTGCATAAATACTTTTTATTAATGTAGGTCGGTTGGGATTGTAAATGGGTCAAATCGGTTCGTGTTTTGATATAGTTGCCATATAAACCGATCTGGGGTCTTGACTTCTTGAGCCTCTAGAGGGCCCAATTTTCGTTCGATTTGACTGAAATTTGGCACGCGGTGTTTTGGTATCACTTCCAACAATTGCGCCAAGTATGGTTCAAATCGGTTCATAACCTGATATAGCTGCCATATAAACCGATCTGGGGTCTTGATTTCTCTAGACTCTAGAGGGCGTAATTACCGTCGGATTTCACTGAAGTCTTGCACGCGGTGTTTTGGTATCACTTCCAATCGGTCTAAATCGGTTCATAACCTGATATAGCTGCCATATAAACCGATCTTGGATCACGACTTCTATCTGTCGAAATCATGCTAACTTTCGAACGAGTAAAGGTAGGCGCTTGAAATTTTGCACAAATACTTTTTAGTAGTTTAGATCGGTTGGGATTGTAAATGGGTCAATTCGGTCCGTGTTTTGATATAGCTACCACATAAACCGATCTTGGGTCTTGACACTTCGAACAATTGTGCTAAGTATGGTTCAAATCAGTCTGTGTCTTGATATGGCTGTTATGTCTTGCGCCTCTAGAGGGCGCAATCCTCGTCCGATTTGACTGAAATTTTGCACGCGGTGTTTTGATATCACTTCCAACAATTGTGCTAAGTATGGTTCAAATCGGGCTATAACCTGATATAGCTGCCATATAAACCGATCTTGGGTCTTGACTTCTTGAGCCAAATCGGGCCATAACCTGATTTAGCTGCCATATAAACCGATCTGGGATCTTGACTTCTTGAGCCAATAGAGGGCGCAACTCCCGTCCGATTTGACTGAAATTGTGCACGCGGTGTTTTGGAATCACTTCCAACAACTGTGCTAAGCATGGTCTAAATCGGTTCATAACCTGATATAGCTGCCATATAAACCGATCTGGGATCTTGACTTCTTGAGCCAATAGAGGGCGCAATTCCCATCCGATTTGGCTGAAATTTTGCATGAGGTGTTTTGTTATGCCTTCCAGTAACTGAGTTAAGTATGGCGCAAATCGGTACATAACCTGATATAGCTGCCATATTAGCCGATCTGGGATCTTGACTTCGTAAGCCTCTAGAGGGCGCAATTCTCATCCGATTTGGTTGAAATTTTGCATGAGGCGTTTTTTAATGCCTTCCAGTAACTGTGTTAATTATGACGCAAATCAGTACATAACCTAATATAGCTGCCATATTAGCCGATCTGGGATCTTGACTTCTTGAGCCTCTAGAGGGCGCAATTCTCATCCGATTTGGCACAAATGTTGTACAACGGCTTCTCTCATGACCTTCAACATTCGTGTCTAATATGGTCTGAATCGATCAATAGCTTGATACAGCTCCCATAAAAATCGATCTCCCGATTTTGCTTCTTGAGCCCTTACAAGTGGCAATTCTTATCCGAATGAACTGAAATATTACACAATGACTTCTGCAATGTTCAGCATTCATTTATGGTCCGAATCGGACTATAACTTGATATAGCTCCAATAGCATAACAGTTCTTATTCATTATTCTTTCTTTATTATTTCAAATGCGATGCATGTTGGAGGGTATAAAAGATTCGGCCCGGTCGAACTTGGCACTCCTAAATGCCTTTCATTTGAGTCCCCTATATATTTTTGGGTTGTACTTTTGGGGTAAGAGGGAGGGTTCGCCCACCTACCGATATCAAAAAATTATATAGCCTATATTTCTTTCCAGACCAACCTACAAAATCTGTGAAAATTTCAAGGTAATCGGTTCAGCCGTTTTTGAGCCTATACGGAACAAAGAAACAAACACAAATTCATTTTTATGTATAAAATTTTCATAATGCTGCGCCAATTTAGGTAATACATGTACTTCATATAAAAAGGTCAACTCGACGTGTTCGGCAGTCTACTTCTTTCTTAATCTACTCATTAAGACCATACTAAACATGAATGTTGAAAGTCACTACCGCTGCCCACATTCACAATTTCTTCATTTGGGATAAAAGCTATTTGCTAAGGCAATTCAATTGGGACATAGATATACATAAGAGCCATGTCAGTTTCTGAATCGATTTTGTTTTAATATCCACTAAATTTAAAAAGTCTCGAAAATATCTTCGCCCCCTTGAAGAATGTGCTCCAGCCCAGCTCCTTAGATACTACACCAACCTTCCCACATTCCCAAATGATGTCCTGCGGCTAATGTTTGTGTTTCCATTTGTCTTTAAAACAAAGACATGTGCCACATCATAAAGATTATTTTATGCTTGTGAGCCCAAGACACAAGCTCAGCTGTAATTGATACCTCTTCGCTGGAAAAGGAGTAAACGATTCAAATAAAATATTTTCTTTTTGGTAAATTTGAAATGCTTCCTTAGAAACTCTATGAAGGATATACCATTGGTGATGGCAACCTGTCCTTTTTTCGTCTTTGCTCGCCTGATGTGACGTGCAACAAAAAACCAAACGACACGTGCCTTTTTTAATTAAAATAAATAATAATAATAGTACAAATGTACAAGGCCCAGCCATAGGAAATGGAATGGCATACGAATAAGTGTGACTACAAAACCAGCCTTCATGTAAGTGTACTCGTAGCAAGAACAATGGCCACAACTACAATACTTTCTTAGCTATTTTGCAATAATACTTGCGTAGAAGCATAATGGATTCTTGATTTTTGTTTGGTATTTTGTTAAATCAAATACATTAAATGTATATACATTTCACAAGGAAAATTTTACACTCATACCCGCACGCAGCAGCAGCATTGACATAAACCCATTTGCACATTAATAGACGAGAAACCTAGTCCTGTGTGCGATTGTTGGGTAAAAAGGGGTGAAATTATTATAAATACCCTTGTGTTTGCCAATACAATCAGAAGTCATACGCAGAATGGCACAGTGTTTTAAGCTAGAAAAAAAGTAGTAAAACATTTCTACAAAGCTGTATCGCATTCTACCTTTCTACTTGGAAACATGAAGTCAAATCCTTCTGTCTGTCCATCGAGCGAATTTTGCAATCCTTTTGAAATATCGCACAGTGGAGTAGAATCGAAAAAAAATAGTAAAATATTGGGTTGCCCAAAAAGTAATTGCGGATTTTTCATATAGTCGGCGTTGACAAATTTTTTCACAGCTTGTGACTCTGTAATTGCATTCTTTCTTCTGTCAGTTATCAGCTGCTACTTTTAGCTTGCTTTAGAAAAAAAGTGTAAAAAAGTATATTTGATTAAAGTTCATTCTAAGTTTTATTAAAAATGCATTTACTTTCTTTGTAAAAATCCGCAATTACTTTTTGGGCAACCCAATATATTCGAAACCCAAACCTTGGAATTACAACTCTTCTATTGGCCCTTTCGTAATCACTGTGCAACTGTCATGGATTCAAAACGGTATTGAATAACTGTATCAGCCAGCTGACGAGTGCGTGCATGAAAGTGCCACTGGTGTGGCAATGGCAACACAACAAATCGTCAGCAGGAGCTGCACGTTTGTTTGACTAAACAGCCTTAAGCTGTCGATTTTAGTAAATCGACACTGTTATGTCCTTTGGAAAAGGCTGTTCTTGTTCTTGCCAATATCGAAACATTTCCAAATGCTCTTCCATTCCTCTCAGCGAACTTCGAACTTAGACGAACTGTCATTTTCATATTTGCTGTTGGCGTTTGTTGCTGTCGCCGCATGTATTGTTTGTTTTTCAACGAAACGTGTGCATTTATATTTTAAACGTATTAATAATTTCGTTTGTTTATTTGTGAAATAATGGAATTTCTATTAACGCAAATAGATGATGCCGCACCCAGTCCTTGGCTAAATGGGTAAAGTTAAGGCCGAAAAATGAGGTGAGGGTTGGAGTAGAAAATAGTGGGTTAAAGGAGGCAGCTAGGGTCGGTTTTGATGTGGAGATCTCGGTGCCTATCGGGACTTTACCGATAGAGCTTCCCTTCTCCGAGGGGAAGCAAGAGCTTTTGGTCATTCGTAGAAAGAGTAGAGGGCAACCCATCGGCAATCCCAACTCTTGTTAAGGATGATCAGGTGTTCACTGACCCGGTTGATAAGGCTTATCTACTGACTCAAATGTTTGCAGGAAATTCTGCCTTGCCGTTTAGCAATCAACCCCTCCCCGTGATTGATAGTGTACCTAGTTCGATGGCTCAGATATTCTTTCGAACACATGGATTCAAAAGGGTCCTTGCGGATCTCGACGTTAATAAATCTTAGGGCGCGGACGGTATATCAACAATTGTCCTTTGTAAGTGTTCTTCGACGCTTGCTCGTCCACCACGCAACCTTTTGAACCTTCCTTAACGTGCGGGAGTTGGAAGGTTGCGAACATTCAGCCCTTCCCCCAATAAGGTGGGGCGAACTCTGCGAAGTATGGGCCAATTGCGATAAGCTCTGCGCTCTTCAAGGTTATGGAGAGTATGGTTAAACATCATCTTGTCAGATACTTAGAGGCCAATGGCCTTCTTAGCGACAGACAGTATGGGTTTCGCAGAAATCGCTCTACGGGAGACCTAATGCCATTTTTGTCGGAATGATGGAGGTGGATAGAGCCACCAGTTTGGTGAGAGTACGGTTGAGGCCCGTTGGAAGGTTACGAACGTTCAGCCCATCCTCAAATAAGGTGGGGCGTACTCTGCGAATTACCGACCAATTGCGATATGCTCAGTGCTCTCCAAGGTTAATGGAGAGTATGGTTAAACATCATCTTGTCAGATACTTAGAGGCCAATGGCCTTCTTAGCGACAGACAGTATGGGTTCCGCAGAAATCGCTCTACGGGAGACCTAATGGCATTTTTGTCGGAACGATGGAGTCGCTCTATCCACCAGTTTGGTGAGAGTAAGGTTGTGGCTCTGGATATCTCCAAGGCATTTGATAGGGTCTGGCACGATGCACTTTTATCAAAGCTTGTCGCTTTTGGAGTCGGTAATAACTTAGTTCGATTTATATCGAGCTTTCTCAGAGACCACACTATACGAGTATACATTGGTCGCAGGTGAGCCACAAACTCTGTCCTTTCCCCCTCCCTTTTTATACCCACCACCGGAGGATGGGGGTATATTAATTTTGTCATTCCGTTTGCAACACATCGAAATATTCATTTCCGACCCTATAAAGTAAAGACATGTCCGTCCGTCTGTCCTTCTGTCTGTTGAAATCACGCTACAGTCTTTAAAAATAGAGATATTGAGGTGAAACTTTGCACAGATTCTTTTTTTTTTTTGTTAGGTTAAGTTCGAAGAAGCCCCCATATAGACCGATCCCCCGATTAAGGGTCTTAGGCCCATAAAAGCTACATTCCCCATCCGATTTTGCTGAAATTTGGGACAGTAAATTGTGTTAGGCCCTTCGACTTCCTTCGTTACTTTGGACCAAATCGGTTCAGATTTGGATATAGCTGCCATTTAGACCGATCCTCCGATTTTGAGAGTTGTGTTAGTCCCTTCGACTTCCTTCGTTAATTTGGACCAGATCGGTACAGATTTGGATATAGCTGCCATATAGACCGATCCTCCGATTTAAGGTCTTAGGCTCATAAAAGCCACATTTATTATCCGATTTTGCTGAAATTTGGAACAGTGAGTTGTGTTAGGCCCTTCGACATCCTTCGTTAATTTGGACCAGATCGGTTCAGATTTGGTTATAGCTGCCATATAGACCGATCCGCCGATTTAGGGTCTTAGGCCCCTAAAAGCCACATTTATTATCCGATTTTGCTGAAATTTGGGACAGTGAGTTCTGTTTGGCCCTTCGACATACTTCTTTAATTTGGCCCAGATCGGTTCAGATTTGGATATAGCTGCCATATTGACCGATCCTCCGATTTTGTGTCTTAGGCCCATAAAAGCCACATTTATTATCCGATTTTGATGAAATTTGGCACAGTGAGTTGCGCTTGACCCTTTGACATCCTTCGTTAATTTGGACCAGATCGGTTCAGATTTGGTTATAGCTGCCATATAGACCGATCCGCCGATTTAAGGTCTTAGGCCCATAAAAGCCACATTTATTACACGATTTCGATGAAATTTGGGACAGTGAGTTTTGTTAGGCCCTTCGACATCCTTCGTCAATTAGGCCCAGATCGGTCCAGATTTGGATAAAGCTGCCATATAGACCGATGCTCCGATTTTGGGTCTTAGGCCCATAAAAGCCACATTTATTATCCGATTTTGCTGAAATTTGGAACAGTGAGTTTTGTTAGGCCCTTCGACATCCTTCGCCAATTTGGCCCAGATCGGTCGAAATTTGGATATAGCTGCCATATAGACCGATCCTCCGATTTAGGGTCTTAGGCCCCTAAAAGCCACATTTATTATCCGATTTTGCTGAAATTTGGGACAGTGAGTTCTGTTTGGCCCTTCGACATACTTCTTTAATTTGGAACAGATCGGTTCAGATTTGTTTGTAGCTGCCATCTAGACCGATCCTCCGATTTAGGGTCTTAGGCCCATAAAAGCCACACTTATTATCCGATTTTGCTGAAATTTTGGACAGTGAGTTGTGTTAGGTCCTTCGACATCCTTCATCAATTTGGCCCAGATCGGTCGAAATTTGGATATAGCTGCCATATAGACCGATCCTCCGATTTAGGGTCTTAGGCTCATAAAAGTCAGATTTATTACCCAATTTTGATGAAATTTAGGAAAGTGAGTTGTGTTAGGCCCATTGACAACCTACGTCAATTTGGCCCAGATCGGTCTAGATTTGGATATAGCTGCCATGTATACCGATATCTCGATATAAAGTCTTGGCCCCATAAAAGGCGCATTTATAATCCGATTTCACTGAAATTTGGCTTATGTTAGGCTTTTCGACATCCATGTCGTATATGGTTCAGATCGGTTTATTTGGAGATATGTCTACTGTAGTTATTACTTTTTGGTCCAAATCGGAACATATAACTGCTATGGGATCTGAGGTATGAAATGTTCACCGAATTTTGATGAAAGGTGGTTTACATATATACCCGAGGTGGTGGGTATCAAAAGTTTGGCCCTGCCGCACAAAATGCCTTTTTATACCCTCCACCATAGGAGGGGGTATACTAATTTCGTCGTTCTGTTCTGTTCCGAAGGAGCAAAGCTAGCCGCTTGAAATTTTGCACAAATACTTCCTATTAGTGTAGGCCGGTTAGTATTGTGAATGGGCCATATCGGTCCATGTTTTGATATAGCTGCCATATAAACCGAACTTGGGTCTTGATTTCTTGAGCCTCTAGAGTGCGCAATTCTTATCCGATTGAAATGAAATTTTGCACGACGTGTTTTGTTATGATATCCAACCACTGTGCCTGATATAGCTGTCATATAAACCGATCTTGGGTCTTGACTTCTTGAGCCTCTAGAGGGCGCAATTATTATCCGATTTGCCTGAAATTTTGTACGACGGATTCTCTCATGACTATCAACACACGTGTTTATTATGGTCTGAATCTGTCTATAGCCCGATACAGCTCCCATATAAATCGATCTCTCTATTTTACTTTTTGATCCCCCAAAGGGCGCAATTCTTATTCGAATTGAATAACATTTTACACAGGTCTCCAACATATACTTTAATTGTGGTCCAAACCGGACCATTTCTTGATATTGCTCTAATAGCAGAGCAAATCTTTTCTTATATCCTGTTTTGCCTAAGAAGAGATGCCGGGAAAAGAACTCGACAAATGCGATCCATGGTGGAAGGTATACAAGATTCGGCCCGGCCGAACTTAGCACGCTTTTACTTGTTAGATATGTCTACTGTTCTTATTAGTATTTGGTCCAACTCGGAACATATTTTGATATAACTGCTATGGGACATGAGGTATGAAATCTTCACCGTATTTTGATGAAAGGTAGTTTACATATATACCCGAGGTGGTGAGTATCAAAAGTTCGGCCCGGCCGAACTTAATGCCTTTTTACTTGTTCTTATTTTCATTGAAGATCTATTGGATCAGACTTCGAATCCAGTCTACTCATTAGCCGATGACAGTAGCCCGTGTCATTCATATTTATTCGACCGTGGGCCCAGTCCTCAAGAAATTTTGGACAGGAGGGGCATCATGGATGAGTCGCTCTCCCAGGATTTGTTGGCCATTTCCGAGTGGAGTAGAGTATACTCTACTCTGTTCACTTTAACGCACAGAAGACTCAGTGCTGTTTCCTGTCTCACAAGCGTTTCATTGACCCACTTCAATTGTCGAAATCTATCGACGGTATAGATTTTGAACAATCAGATGCTCTTGATGTTCATCCACAATATGATGTCCGTTGGTCACAACGCGTTTTCAAGGTGTCGAAAGAAGCATTCATGTGTTTGGGCTTTCTTAAGTGGTGCAAGAAATATTTCACTTCATCTGATTTTCTCAATATCTATACTACCTACATCAGGCCGAGGATGGAATATAACTCTCATATATGTGCAGGAGCTCCAAAACATGTTTGGAGCTACTTGACCGTGTTCAACGGAGAGCGTTGATGTTGATTGGGGACTGTAGGGTATCCAACTCTATTGCTTCTCTTGAACATCATCCAAATGTGGGTAGCGTTGTATTGCTTTATCGTTATTTTCATGGCGTGTGTTCCAGGGATATTCGTCTTTTTATACCTGACATTTGGATGTTCACCAGGAATACAAGACTTGCCAGGAACTCACACCCGTTTGTAATTGATTGGCCAGTCGATCGAACTATCCATTACCGAGAAAATTAATTTTTCGTTCGAACCATTCGTATGTGGAATCGACTTCCGCCTAATGTCTTTCCCACCGACATTGACGTTCAGAAATTTAGGACGAATATCAATAAACACTACTCCCTCTTTCCCACCTCCAACCCTTAACTTTCCTAATTGATAGAGCAATGTACTGCATATATAGGGGACATCCCCTGCGTGATGGTTACGTGAAAAAAAAAACAAAAAAATACTAATCTAGTCATTCTGTTTCTAACACCTCGAAATATTGATCTAGAACCCCATAAAATATTGGGTTGCCCAAAAAGTAATTGCGGATTTTTTAAAAGAAAGTAAATGCATTTTTAATAAAACTTAGAATGAACTTTAATCAAATATACTTTTTTACACTTTTTTTCTAAAGCAAGCTAAAAGTAACAGCTGATAACTGACAGAAGAAAGAATGCAATTACAGAGTCAAAAACTGTGAAAAAATGGGCAACCCAATATATATATTCTTGATCATCTGGACATGCCGCGATTTTTATCCGATTTGGCTCAAACTTTGCATATAGTGTTCTGTTATGACTTCCAACAACTGTGTCAAGTACAGTCCAAATCGGTCTATAACCAGACACATCTCCCATATTTTAGCAGAATCCATGATGGTGGGTTCCCAAGATTCGGTCCGGCCAAATTTTTTACTTGTTTGTTGTAAGTTTTCTATATTCTCGTACTTTTAATCCATTTGCCATATATCGATGAATATGATATAGAGGTCCTCTATTTTTTAAAAAGCCCGCATTATGAAATTCCATCTTTAATAACAATGTCTGTTGATTCAGGCGATGACATATAATTTTGCACAATTTCAAGTTTAATATCTACTACCCATTTGGTTGATATCAATCATCTTAGAGGACATGATATCCGATAATTTATAATATTGAAATCGCTTTTTTGCCTTCTCCTTTTTGTTTTCAAAAGAAATCGACAAAGATGGACATGAAATCATTTTGCATAAATTAAAAATTCTGAAATAAAATTATGTGTGTGTGTGTGTTCCTCATGGTCATCTGCTCCTTTGGTCTGTTTTTGCTTTTTTTGCCTGGCATCTTTGAATGCAGGGAACCATCGGCAATTGGTTGTCGGTTGCAGTAGTAGCTGATCATTTGATCTCTATCACAATTGACGAGGCATTTTATATTTCGCTGGCAAGTCAGCAGAGACTGCATCAAGAATTCAAGCACAATGGAATCGAACGCAAGCACTTTTGATGATGGTGCACCTCCAGTCCACCTTCAAGCCAACGAATGTCGATGACAATAAGGTACAAGGATATGGCTATGTATGGCAATGATGATTGTTGTACATTTGTGTATAAAATTTTTGTTTTGTGCTCTTAAAATTTTTCCCCAAAGCCGGTCTGAAACACTCTGCATAGCTATCGAGTCCCATCCTTAGGGGATTTCATACACTTTTTTTTTCTCGGCTGAGTTCAATGTAACGCTTATCTCAGAAATGCGAAAGACTAAAACAGGCAACTTAAAATTTGTTTGCTGCTCGATTTGCTTAGTATGATCGAGAGGAATTCCCCCTTTTCCCCCCTCTAAGAATAATGTGCGCAATGGCGATTGGGTGGAGCAGGACAGACAGACGGATACGCTCCTAAATTCAAAGAAACATTGAGAATCAAAAATAAAGCAAAAAGAGAACTGCAAAACACTCCGGGAATGAAATAAAGAAGAAACGATTATGAAAATTGTTCCATTTTTCTGGTTTTCAGTTTCATTACAAATGCAAAAATCTGACTTTTTCGATCGTTTATGCCCACCTTTTTGTGATGGCTGCTGCAACTTGCCCATGCTCATGTCCATGTTGTTCATGCCGCTAATGTTGCTTCCTCCATTGCTATGCTAGCGGCTGATAATGGGATGGTGATGATGTTAGTGGCGGTTGTTGTGTTGTGGTGGCTTACCCGATATCTGCCAATATGCATCTGATATTGTTGCGTATGGACAAGTGCTTTTAATGAAAATGCTTCTGCAATTTTATTGATTGCCCCGCATTGATTTTTCTTAACATACAACATTTTTGTTTAGTAATTCATTTCATTTATCCATGAGGATTTATGATAGAGATGCCAGCATTGTGAACCTTGAGTTTGGAAGTAGGCTTGTGAAGAAGTGAATTTGAAATTTATTAACTACCAGCTGTCCCGTGTGCTACACGCTACATCCATTTGTGTTTGCGGCCACCTTTTGACATTGTCCAAATTTGAAAATTATTTATATTCATATTTAACTCTCAATAAACTTTCATTAGAATGCCATATTGTTCCGTTTTGGCTGGGGAGACTCCCCGGGAATTGAGCCAGGAATTATGTAATTTTCGTATTCTAATCTCAAATACTTTTCGTTTCTTATCCCACTCGATGTACCTGTCCATTTGGTGCATAATTTTGGGGTGGAGCAACCCGCCTGGGAATAGATTCCGAAACTTCGATATAAGTTTCATATTCAACACTCAAGTAGCTTTCATTTGAATCCCATACTGTCCCGATCAGCCTACATGTCCGCTTGGAGCTGATTTTTGGGGTGCGGAGGTCCCCCTGGGATTTGACCCCAAATTTGTATATAAGTATCATATTCTACTTCTAATTATCTTTCATTTAATACCCATATTGCCCCAATCGGTAAACACGAAATTTTTTGGCGGTTGTGGGGGGTGGGGCTTTCCCCAAGACAAGTGAGGTCCAATTGTTATATCAAGTTCGTAGTCTATTCTTAAATACCTTACATTTGATACCCATATTGTCCCAATTGGTAAGCATGTCCATTTGAGTGGGTTTTGGGGTAGGGCGTCCCCCACAGTTATTTGACTCCAAAGTTTTATACCAATTTTGTGTTTCTGGGTTACCATAAGGTGGCATACAAAAAATTTCATTTAAATCAATGCACCCATATTCGCGAGAAATGAAAAAAGTACCCTATTTTCAACAGAGAGCTAAACTCTAATATCTGTGAAAATTTTAATGAAAATCGGTTCAGCCGTTTTGGGGGACAAACAAAGCGCAACACTTTAATCTTATATATAACAAGTAAAAGCGTGCTAAGTTCGGCCGGGCCGAATCTTATATACCCTCCACCATGGATCGCATTTGTCGAGTTCTTTTCCCGGCATCTCTTCCTAGGCAAAAAAAAAGATATAAGAAAATATTTGCTCTGCTATTCGAGCGATGTCAAGATATGGTCCGGTTTAGAGCACAATTAAATTATTATATGTTGGAGACCTGTGTAAAATGTCAGCCAATTCGAATAAGAATTGCGCCCTTTGGGGGCTCAAGAAGTAAAATAGAGAGATCGATTTATATGGGAGCTGTATCGGGCAATAGACCGATTCAGACCATAATAAACACGTATGTTGATGGTCATGAGAGGGTTCGTCGTACAAAATTTCAGGGAAATCGGATAATAATTGCGACCTCTAGAGGCTCAAGAAGTCAAGACCCCAGATCGATTTATATGGCAGCTATATCAGGTTATGAACCGATTTGAACCTTATTTGACACAGTTGACAAATTAACAATAGAATACATCATGCACAGTTATTGGATATCATAACAAAACACGTCGTGCAAAATTTCATTCCAATTGGATAAGAATTGCATACTCTACAGCCTCAAGAAGTCAAGACCCAAGATAGGTTTATATGACAGCTATATCAGGTTTTGGACCGATTTGAACCATACTTGGCACAGTTGTTGGATATCATAACAAAATACTTCGTGCAAAATTTCATTCCAATTGGATAAGAATTGCGCACTCTAGAGGCTCAAGAAGTCAAGACCCAAGATCGGTTTATATGACAGCTATATCAGGTTGAGGACCGACTCGAACCATACTAGGCACAGTTGTTTGATATCATAACGAAATACTTCGTGCACAAATTCATTCCAATCGGATAAGAATTGCGCACTCTAGAGGCTCAAGAAGTCAAGACCCAAGATCGGTTTATATGGCAGCTATATCAAAACATGGACCGATATGGCCCATTTACAATACCAACCGACCTACACTAATAAGAAGTATTTGCGCAAAATTTCAAGCGGCTAGCTTTACTCCTTCGGAAGTTAGCGTGCTTTCGACAGACAGACGGACGGACGGACGAACGGACGAAGGACGGACGGACGAACGGACGAAGGACGGACGAACGGACGAACGGACGAAGGACGGACGAACGGACGAAGGATGGACGGACGAACGGACGGACGGACGGACATGGCTAGACCGATAAAAAATGTCGCGACAATCAAGAATATATATACTTTATGGGGTCTCAGACGAATATTTCGAGTAGTTATAAACAGAATGACGAAATTAGTATACCTCCCATCCTATGGTGGAGGGTATAAAAATCAATTTGTGATTGTTTGTTTGCTTGTTTGTATGTTTGTGTGTTCCTTATAGACTCAGAAACGGCTGAACCGATTTTCTTGAAATTTTCACAGATGGTGCATAATGACCCCGTGGTGAATATAGGGTACTACATTTTTTGATATCTGAAGGGGGGGCTGACCCTCCCCCTTACCCTAATTTTCAGAAACGCCAGATCTCGGAGATGGGTGGTGCGATTTAAGCGAAATTTTATGGTCTCTCATATAGTACCCTAACAGAAACGGCTGAACCGATTTTCTTGAAATTTTTACAGATGGTGCATAATGACCCCGAGGTGAAAATATGGTACTAAATTTTTTGATATCTGAAGGGGGGCGGACCCTCCCCCTTACCCTAATTTTCAGAAACGCCAGATCTCGGAGATGGGTGGTGCGATTTAAGCGAAATTTTATGGTCTCTCATATAGTACCCTAACAATACAAATTTGGTATACAAATTTTGAATGGGTACCTAGGGGGGCTGCCCCATCCTAATTTTACCAAACATATATTAACACCAATCACGACAATATGGGACTCAAATGAAAGGTATTTAGGATAAGAAAGCGTATCTGATATCCAATTGTAGGACCAAATGCTATGGGGACCACCCCAAGCCCCAAAACACCCCTAAATCCGACATATTTACCGACCATGGCAATATGGGACTCAAATGAAAGGTATTTGCGAGTAGAATACGAATCTGACATCCAAATGTGGGACGACGTGTCTTGGGGTCCATCCCCTTTCCCAAAACACCCCCAAACAGGAATTTGAATGTAGAATACGAATATGATATCCAAATAAGGGACCAAGTGTTTGGGGGGCCGCCTCTCCCCAAAAACATCCCCCAAGGGGACAAATTTACGACCATAGCAATATGGGGCTCAAATGAAAGATATATTGGAGTAAAGCATGAATCTGATATCAATATTTGGGAAAAGTGTCTATGGGGCCACCCCACCCCCACAACACCACCCAAATAGTAAGTATTTGCTGACTTTTGCAATATGAGGCTCAAATAAGAGGGTTTTTAGAGTGGAACATGAATCCGATGTATATTTTTAAGGCCAACTCACTGAGTGACCGCCCATCCCCCAAAACACCCCCCAAGCCGGTCAAGTTTGCCGACTATGGAAATATGGGGCTCAAATTAAAGGTATTTGGGAGTAGACCACGTATCTGATATCAACATTAGGGACCAACTGTCTAGAGGACGTCTCATCCATCATTACAACCCCCAAATAGGACGTATTTGCTCACCAAGACAATTTGGTTCTTACAGAGAGTGGAACTACATATTCATAGTTTTTAGGGCCAATACCCCAAACCGGACATAATTGCTGACTTTTGCAATAAGGAGTTTAAATGAGATTTGAAAACGAATTTGATATCCGATTTTGAGGCCAATGGCAGTATGGGGTTCAAATAAATGTTATATAGGTATATGAGAATAGAGCACGTTGCTGATATATTTTCCGGGGGGGATCACCCCCAACTCCCCAAAGCACCCCTATATCGGGCATATTTACCGACCATGTCAATGTGGAGCTTAAATGAAAGGTATTAGGGGGTAGAGCAAGAATTGATACCCATTTTCGGGACCAATTTTCTGGGGGTCTACCCCTTTCCCAAAATACCCCACAAACAGCAATTTTTTTGTGACCATCGCAATATGGGGATCAAATAAAGGTATTTGGGAGTAGAATACGAATAAGATATCCAAATGAAGGGCCATGTATTTAGGGCATCACCCCATTTCCAAAACATCCCCAAAGGGAAAACATTTGTCTAAAAACTTTAAATTTTGGAACGGATCGAATGGGGATTTTCACACCATTTTCGCATTTTTTTTGTCCTCTTTGAAATATGAAAAAGAAAATAAAGCCTACCTCAAAGACAAGAAACTAGAACCCCTTCAGAAGCACAAAAATTACCAAATTTTGTAGAATGTAACGTAGGTTTTCAATTTCTTGGGGGCTTAAACTACTCTGGGAGGTGCTTAGACCACCCCCTACGCTTACGATGGCAGATATATCAAAACATGGACCGATATGGCCCATTTACAATCCCAACCCACCTACACTAATAGGAAGTTTTTGTGCAAAACTTCAAGCGCCTAGTGTTACTCCTTCAAAAGATAGCGTGCCTTCGATAGACGGACGGGCGGACGTATGACTGTCCGTCCGTCTGGCAGATTGGACATGACCGGATTGGACGAATATTTCCAGGTGCTACAAACGGAATGACGAAATTAGTATACCTCCATACTATAGTGGTGGGTATAAAAAAAGGTTGGTTTGCTTGTAAATGGGCCCCATCGGTCCATGTTTTGATATAGCTGCCATATAAACCGATATGGGATCTTGACTTCTTGAGCCTCTGGGGGTCGTATTTGTCATCTGATTTGGCTGAAATTTTGCGTAAAAAGTTTTGTTTTGTTTCGCAACAACTATGCCTAATATCGTCTAAATCGGCTCATAAGCTGATATACCTCCCCTATAAATCTCCAGATTATACTCCTCAAGTTGCTAGAGGGCGCCATTCTTATCCGATTTGGCTGAAATTATGTATCATTGTCTTTAGAGATAATTTGATCAAATTTCATGTACAGCAAAAATTTTATAGGATTTTTTGATGATGCTAAGGTTGGGAGTTTTTTTTTCCTTTTGTAAAAAAGATTTCTTGAATATTTTGGCAACTCTTCTTTACATGCCTATGCATCGTCACTCATTTTATTATTTATTTGCTGTTTAAAATGCATTTTCTGTTACAACTCCTATAACAACGAAAACATCATTTCAATGTCATCCATACCACAGACGCTATAGCAGCTTCCATTACCGTTTAGGCTTGAAGCGCTTCATTGCGGCTGCTACCATATTTCCATTCGTGTTGGAATTGGCGCAACGACGCATCGTATGGTTGAGCGGATGGTGTGTTTAATGCCTGACGCAAACCAACAAACAACGCGCATATTCGAACAACAAGAAAACAACATTTCAATATCCATCAAAGAGCAAAGAGTTAAAGGCAGACAACCCAATACTCATTTTTATTTTACATATAAAACAAATGCGTTAAAAATATTGTTTACCCAGATGCAAACTAGGCTTGCATTTGATGGGCCTTTTTAAAAGGCTTTTTCAAATGGGAAAACACCACCTTCAAAATTTCAAGCAAATCGAGTTATAATTGCGCCCTCCAGAGGTTCAAAATGTCAAACTGGGAGATCGGTTTATAAGGCAGCTATATCAGGTTATCAACTGATTTCAACTATACTTAGCACAGTTGCTGGAAGTCATAACGAAACACTTCACGCACAATTTTAGCCAAATCTGATAGGAATTATTCCCTCTGGAGGCTCAAGAAATCTTATGGGGAGATCTGTTTATATGGCGGCTATATCAGGTTATGGACTGATTTAGACTATACTTGGCACAGTTGTTGGAAGTTATACCAGAACACTTCATGCTAAATTTCAGCCAAATCGGATATGCATTGCGCCCTCTAGAAGCTCTAGAAGTCAAGACCCAAGGTCGGTTTATATGGCAGCTATATCGGGTTATGGACCGATTTGAACCATACTTGGTACAGATGTTGGATATCATAACAAAACACGTCGTGCAAAATTTCATTCCAATCGGATAATATTTGCACTCTCTAGAGGCTCAAGAAGTCAAGACCCAAGATCGGTTTATATGGCAGCTATATCAAAATATGGACCGATATGGCCCATTTACAATCCCAACTGACCTACACTATTAAAAAGTATTTGTGCAAAATTTCAAGCGGCTAGCTTTACTCCTTCGAAAGTTAGCGTGCTTTCGACGGACGGACGGACGGACATGGCTAAATCGATCATCACGATTAAGAATATATATATTTTATGGGGTCTTAGACGCATATTTCGAGGTATTACAAACGGAATGACGAAATTAGTGTACCCCCCATCCTATGATGGAGGGTATATGAATGTTTTTTTAATGTTATGCAGGATTTCATATTTTTCAATCATTATAAGATGACTTATTCATTGGCTTTTTGTGACAATGCCACACTTTGAATCTTTAAACAGTACTTCCAAGCGCCTCTCTTCCGAATATTACTCAATTTCTCACCTAGTATACATTTCTTATTCGAAGTTTCGTCAATCGCATCAGCCATAACAATGGTTTGTATGAATTTACACTTTAAAAAGTCTTTCCCGCTCGAACACTCCAAGTACAGGCTTGTCTGCTAACCGACACCAAAAAGTTAAACAGTTGCCAAGCCTTAAATTAGGGCAATCTCATAATTCAAATAAGAAGGAGAGAAGAGAAACTTGGGCCTCTATTTTGCATTTTACCTCTTTTAATAGGACACTAGAAGAACCGGGTCCGCTTCGCTGCGCCTTCTATCACTCTCTAATATTTTTTTAGGGTGGGCACACTTTGCCCTGAATGCGGATATCGAATTCGTGCCATTGTAGACTATGACGCTGAACGCGTTCGAATCCTGGCGAGAACATCGGACAAAGCGGTGTTTATCTCCTCTTAATGTTGGCGACATTTGTGAGGTACAATGCCATGCATGGTGATTTAAAAAATTTTCTCCAAAAAGGTGTCGCACTGCGGGACGCCGTTCGGACTCGGCTATAAATAAGGTCCCTTATCATTGAGTTTAAACTTGAATCGGAAAGCACTGATTGATGTGTAAGAATTTGCCCCTTTTCGATTCCGGGTGGTAATGTTCTTCCTTAGGGTAATGTTCTCATTAGGGGAGGAATGGCACCTCATACATTTCGACTCAAATATGGATATCAAGTTCGTGCTGTGAGAAGTACAGTCCCTTTAATTTGAGCCCCATATTGCCATGGCCCGTAAATATGAACCATTTGGAGGGCACTTTGCACTTAAAATAGATATCAAATTCGTTCTTTAGGGCGTACCCCAAAATACTTGGCTCCAAAATTGGATATAAAATTCGTTTTCTACTCTCAAATACCTTTCATTTGAGTCCCATATTTTCATAATGGGTCAAATAACCCATTTGACGTATCTTTAGAAGGAAAAGCGTTACCTAGACTTGAAAGCAAATTTTAATAACATATTGGTAATCTACCCCCTTATACCTTTCAGTTGAGTCCCATTGTCAGCTAAAATGACCATTTGGGGGTACTTGGGGGTGGGCGACCTCCCATTACTTCGACCTAATATTTTATTATATATTTGTAATCTACTGCCTAATACTTTTCATTTGAGTCCCATATTGGCATGAACTTCGAATATATCTGTTTAGAGGAGTTTTGTGGTTGGGGGAGCCCGCTGGGTACTTGAACCCAAATTTTAATACCATATTCGTGTTATAGTCTCCAATACCTTTTATTTGATACCCTTATTGTGCCCATCGGACCACTTTCAGATATGGGTGACATTTTTGGGGTAAAGGAGAGGGTCCACCCGATGTCGTAAAATTATATAGCCTATATTTCCTTCCACAAAACCCTACACAACCTATGCAAACTTTAAGAAAATCGGTTCAGCCAAGTATCATATAGTCGTAATGGGTCTAATGGCGTTTTTGAGGGGTTGGATGACCTCCTATGCTTCGATCTGATTTTGTGTGCCAGATTCGAAATTTACTCCAGAATACCTTTCATTTGAGCCCCACATTGAAATGAACGTCCAATATGTCTGTTTGGGGCAGTTTTTGTGTTGGGGCGGCCCGATGGGTACTTAGACTCAAATCTTAATACCATATTCATTTGCTACTCTCCAATACCTTTCATTTGAAACCTATATTGTGCCGATCGGTCCATTTTTGATTTTGGGTCGTGTTTTTAACATAAGGGAGAGAGTACTTCCCCCTTCTGATACCGAAAAATTATATAGTCGATGCTTCCTTCCAGACCAACCTACACAATATAAGAACATATGGAGAATAACGGTTCTGACGTTTTTCAGTCTTTACAGCACAAACAAACCCAGTCCCATATATCCTTGATTGGCTAATGCGCCCATTTTAGGCGTTTTTGTGGGGGTGGAGTGACCCCCAATACTTCGACATAAATTTTTATGCCAGATTCGGTATCTACTCTCGCATACTTTTCGTTTGAATCGCATATTGTCCTTATCGGTCCACTTTTAATTTTGGGTGGTGTTTTTGGGGTAACGGTAGGGGGTCCGCGCCCTTCCGTTATCAATAAATTCTAAAGCCTATTCTTACTTCCTGACCATATTTGTAATCTACTCAAGAATACCTTTCATTTGAGTCCCATATTGTCATGATCGTCAAATAATCATATTTTAAGGGGTTTTGGGGGATGGGGCGCCCCGCCCCTCCCCCCCCCAGGTACTTGGACCCAACTTTTATAATGAAATTCGTACTCTACTCTTGAATAACTTACATTTGAATCCCATATTGTCCCGATCGGTCCACTTTGGAAAGGGGGAGGGTCCGCCCCCCTCCCGATATCAACAAATTATAAAGCCTATGTTTCCTTCCAGACCAACCTGCACAATCTGTGAACAATTGGGGAACAATTTTGCGCTTTAAATAGCATTGTTAGGATTCATTACTATACCCTCCACCATTGGATGGGGGTATACTAATGTCGTCATTATGTTTGTAACTACTCGAAATATTCGTCTGAGACCCCACAAAGTATATATATTCTTGATCGTCGCGAAATTTTATGTCGATCTAGCCATGTCCGTCCGTCCGTCTGTCCGTCTGTCCGTCCGTCCGTCTGTCTGTCGAAAGCACGCTAACTTCCAAAGGAGTAAGGCTAGCCGCTTGAAATTTTGCACAAATACTTCTTATTAGTGTAGGTCGGTTGGTATTGTAAATGGGCCATATCGGTCCATGTCTTGATATAGCTGCCATATAAACCGATCTTGGGTCTTGACTTCTTGAGCCTCTAGGAGGCGCAATTCTCATCTGATTGGAATGAAATTTTGCACGACGTGTTCTGTTATGATATTCAACAACTGTGCCGAGTATGGGTCAAATCGGTCCATAACCTGATATAGCTGCCATATAAACCGATCTTGGGTCTTGACTTCTTGAGCCTCTAGAGTGCGCAATTCTTATCCGCTTGGAATGAAATTTTGCACGACTTGTTTTGTTATGATATCGAATAACTGCGCCAAGTATGGTACAAATCGGTTTATAATCTGGTATAGCTGTCATATAAACCGATCTGGGATCTTGACTTCTTGAGCCTCTAGAGGGCGCAATTCTTATCCGATTTAACTGAAATTTTGCACGTAGTGTTTTGGTATTACTTTCAACAACTGTGCTAAGTATGATTCTAATTGGTTCATAATCTGGTATAGCTGTCATATAAACCGATCTTGGATCTTTACTTCTTGAGCATCTAAAGGGCGCAATTCTTATCCGATTTAACTGAAATTTTGCGTGAGGTATTTTGTTATGACTTCCAATATCTGAGCTTAGTATGGCGTAAATCGATATAGAACCTTATATAGCTGCCATATAAAACGATCTGGGATCATGACTTCTTGAACCTCTAGAGGGCGCAATTCTCATCCGATTTGGCAGAAATTTTGTACAACGGCTTCTCTCATGACCTTCAATATACGTGGTCTAATATGGTCTGAATCGATCAATAGCTTGATACAGCTCCCATATAAACCTATCTCCCGATTTTGCTTCTTCAGCCCTTACAAGGCGCAATTCTTATCCAAATGAACTGAAATATTATACAATGACTTCTACAATGTTCAGCATTCATTTATGGTCCAAATCGGGCTATAACTTGATATAGCTCCAATAGCATAGCAGTTCTTATTCAATATTCTATGTTTGTCTAAAAAGAGATACCGCGCATAGAACTCGACAAATGCGATCAATGGTGGAGGGTATAAAAGATTCGTCCCGGCCGAACTTAGCTCGGTCTTACTTGTTTTTTAATTGGTCTATATTTTATGCCATTCCGTAGTCAAATAGTGGGGTATCTCCTTCAATGCTTTTCCTTCCATTTCCTTCCCACGCCATCTGCCCTCTATCTGTATATAACAACTGATTATATTTTACTTGGAGGGGTCAAATATGTGTGGTAGAACTACATTTTTAAGAAAATTGGGCCTTTATTCAACCGGGCCTGAAAATGCCTTCAAACCCCTCCCTATGAATACTCGTACATGTACACGGGGTAACGCCCATTAGCGAATACTTCATAGAATGGCAATTTTGATTTGCTTATGACCAGGCTGACTGTCTATATGATTGGTTGTCTGACGATTGACGACGACTGGTAGATGGATGGATCCGGAAAATCAACTGCCTGCCAGCAATACCAAGATCCATAAGACATTGCATACTCACACTTATACGGCTATAGTTAATCGAATCAGTCTGCAACAAATAACCCCAAACCCAAATCTTGTGGAGCATTCAAAATTACTTTTTAGCATTTATTAATTTCACCACATTGCAGAGGATGAGGACGCGTATGACTATGAACGGATCGTCAAATTGGTGTGCTTGGGCGATGATGCGAATGAGACAAATGTCGGTTATGTTCTCTTTATTCCCATAGGCTTAAATCGATAAATTACGTGACACGAATACTAAATGAATCAAAAGATCATTTTCAAATAATTTCAACTGCAGCATCCCCATGAAGAAAGAGAGAGAGAGAGAAAGAGGGAGAGAGATTTTTAGCCACAAATCATTGGAACATTGACTTCATGCCCATGTGAGACATGATTGAAAATCATCATCAACTACAACAGCAGGATCTTGAGCTTTCAAAACGTGGCACTGCCATTCGAGAAGGCTATCGATTGCTAGTTTCATTGCCGCTCTTATTGACTCCTCTATTGATTATTTATTTATTTATGTTTGTAAGTCGCTTATGTTGTTGTTATACCTCTCTGACATCATTGCACCAATCAATCAAACGATTTATTTATAAATTTCTTATTCTGACATTGTTTTATTCGCCAGAGAAGGATAAGAACAGTTACAGCTCGACGAATGCAGAGAAAAGACTTGCATCATTAGAAGATGGTGACGTTTGTGATAGTGTCTCATACCTCAAGGGCTGTCATTGGTAAGTTAATGGCACACTGAACAGCCATCCAACTGTATCATTGCTCCCTATCTATGTTTGGTCTGCCCATGCTCTGAGATTTAATGAAAGAGAGAAGTCCAAATATAGAGAAGAGAGTTTTACGCTCACATTGGCTTATTCAAATAAGACCGGCTTATTCAAATAAGACCGGCTTATTTAAATAAGACACCAGCTTATTTAAATAAGACACCGGCTTATTCAAATAAGACGGTATGAGCATAAAACTCTCCTCTCGATATTTGCACTTCTCTCATTCATTGAATCGCAGAGCATGGGCAGACCAAATATAGAGTGGGAGCAATGACATAATTGAGTGGCTTTGCGGTGTGCCATTAACTGGTATAAAAACTGAAATCTTCTCCAATTTAGTCAGGCTTCCTATCGCTGACTTGATTATGCCATAATGATAATACCTGCGCCCATCTTCTATCATTCTCCCATCTCCTTAAGCCTTGTAGCCATAGTGAGGCTGTTTCATGTATATCTATAGGTGCTCGTTCTCATCCCTCTGCGGCAGGGGTATCACAAAATGAAGATTTATTTTCGAAAACGGGAATGAAATTTTTGACTTGGGGATTTAATAGGGATTCATTCCATTCATGAATCTCACCCATAGAAGTGGCGATAAAATATCCCTCTTGGCGTGGCCTGTGTAAAATGCAAATTTGCCCCTGAACATTCTCACATATCTAAAGGGTGATTTTTTTGAGGTTAGGATTTTCATGCATTAGTATTTGACAGATCACGTGGGATTTCAGACATGGTGTCAAAGAGAAAGATGCTCAGTATGCTTTGACATTTCATCATGAATAGACTTACTAACGAGCAACGCTTGCAAATCATTGAATTTTATTACCAAAATCAGTGTTCGGTTCGAAATGTGTTCATTCACCGTAACGTTGCGTCCAACAGCATCTTTGAAAAAATACGGTGCAATGATTCCACCAGCGTACAAACCACACCAAACAGTGCATTTTTCGGGATGCATGGGCAGTTCTTGAACGGCTTCTGGTTGCTCTTCACTCCAAATGCGGCAATTTTGCTTATTTACGTAGCCATTCAACCAGAAATGAGCCTCATCGCTGAACAAAATTTGTCAAAATTTGAACACATTTCGAACCGAACACTGATTTTGGTAATAAAATTCAATGATTTGCAAGCATTGCTCGTTAGTAAGTCTATTCATGATGAAATGTCAAAGCATACTGAGCATCTTTCTCTTTGACACCATGTCTGAAATCCCACGTGATCTGTCAAATACTAATGCATGAAAATCCTAACCTCAAAAAAATCACCCTTTATGATTGCTGTCCGATTCAATCTTCAGCTCAATCGCCAGCATTAGGAGGAAATAAATACCGCTGAAAAGTTTTTCCGATGCTCACGCCAGAATTCGAACCCATGCGTTCAGCATCATAGGCGGACGTGCTATTCTCTGCGGTACAGTGGCGTGCGCTATGCCACTTTACATTATCCTTATATCATTTCTAACTGGTAGAGATCTATCAGGTAGAGACCTATCTGGTAGAGACCTGTCTGGTAGAGTCCTATCTGGTAGAGACCTATCTGGTAGAGTCCTATCTGGTAGAGACCTATCTGGTAGAGACCTGTCTGGTAGAGACCTATCTGGTGGACACCTATCTGGTAGAGACCTATCTAGTCCACCAGTACCAGATGAACTGCCAGGCATCGCAGGATTCTTTAATTTTATGCACAACCTCAAAGAACATCTCACGGAGTGTCATCTCAGGTATACTAATCTAACCTGAGATGACACTTGATGTCAAGGGCGAGGCACTGCTGTCAGGGGCATAATATTGGATATTTCCGTTAATCCTCGTATCCATCTGGAGATCATGCTATTCAGATGGATCAATGCTAAAGAACAGTGTAGATCTGGGGTCTACATTGAAACCCCAGGAACTGAGAGGGTTTTCTACTACCCGACTACAATGAAAAATAATCCTGCAGGCAGAGCTACGGGCAATCACGGAATGCATAGGTGGTGTGTTGTTCACGCGAAGACGTCGAATGTAAACTGTAGTGAAAACTGGCCATTAGGCCAATAACAACCAGGACGGTAAGGTCACGATAAGTCTTGGAGTGTAAGAAGAATATTAACGCCTTCTTTGAGAATTGGACAATCCGCATCGTTTGAATGCCAGGTCATAGTGGAGTAAGGGTGAATGAAAGAGAACACAATTTGGCATTGAAGGCCAGAGGACTGCTGTCAATAAACCTGGTTAACCCGAAGCTTTTCTGGTCGACGCTGTCTCTACGCCACCACTGCGGTACAGAGTACTGTAACTTTGTGCATGTGTGCTAAGAAGGAGAAGAGGTAATCCCAGTGATAAGTATACCTATCGTCATAGAAGCGCTTCCTGATTCGATTTGGCTTTGTCCGTCCGTCTGTTCATGTATTCTTGTAATCAAGGTGCAGGTCGCATTTGTTGTCCACTTGGTATAAAACTTTGCACAAGTCACATTTTTGGCCAAGGACAAACGCTATGGATTTTTATTAAAATCGGGTCAGATTTAGATATAGCTCCCATTTATATCTATCATCCGATGTTGCCTTTTAAGGCTGCAGTAGCCACAATTATAGTCCGATCTTTCAAAAATTTTGCGTCAGGTGTTTCTGTGGATAGCATTTCTGAATTCGTTGGAAGTCAGAGATAGGTGCTCTTGAAAGTTTTAATGTTTGCCTTCTGTTTGGCTCTACTAGCGTAAGTGAGTCGATGTGTTTACAGATTCCTATCTGTATCTTGCATTCGCACAACATCCAATGCACTCCTTATTTCAGTTTAAATTACCTGTTTTTTTTGTGTATTTCACCACAAATTGCTTTTATGGCAATCGTCTTCTGTCAAAATGGGTGGAGTAAAATGGCGTGTATTCCATTTTGCTGCATTGATTTGATTTCATCCAACCAAAGGTGGAGACATTGACTTGAATAATTTCATTATGATCATTGAAAAGAAGTAAACGAAAAGTTGCAGTTAATCAACCGACAGACAGACGGATAGACATCCATCCAACCAGTTCGGATAGGTCGACATCAGCCATGGAAGCATCGAGTGTAGCCATGAGTTGTGTATAATTTTTTTTATAATTTGTTGTCAGATTCTGGTTTTTCTATATCTGCAAGCCGGTAACTAATTCAGAGTGTAGACATCCAAAGAAGTTTTATATCGATTCGCTAATTACAAAAATATTATTGCCACAGGATATGAATGTGCATTAAAATATTATTGGTATAAAAAAAGAAATAGTGTATTGGGTTGCCCAAAAAGTAATTGCGGATTTTTCATATTTGCTAAAACTCATATTTATTTAGGAAGAGCAGAACCGGTGTATATTTCAAAACATTCTTAGAAGATGGTAAGGAAATGTTGGTTCACAAGGTAGCAAGTCTGCTATTGACGATGAACGTCCGGTAGACATCCTGACGAGAACATACCGCTCCAAATCACCCCAGAGAGGGCAATACTTTGAGCAGGACAATATGGGGTTCAAATGAAAGATATGAGGAAGTGGTATCTAGGGGAACTCCCCAGAGGCGGAAAGAGGGTTGCAGCAGGCTTTTTATAGTGCCTGCAAAAAAGTCTGGTGACATTCCAAAGACATACGCTCTCGCTTTCAAATTTGCACGGCGTGTCATTGGCAGAGAGGACATCACTTTTCACTTCTACTATTAGCACTTATATTAGCCCTGCTGAAAGAGTAAGTAAATAATGCATTCTAAACTACCACTGAAAACTGGTTTCTTTTTCTTCATTATAAGAATGTCTTAAACTACAAAAAAATGCTCGTTATACCCACCACCGAAGGATGGGGGTATATTCATTTTGCCTTCCGTTTGCAACACATCGAAATATCCATTTCCGACCCTATATACTTTATATATATTCTTGATCAGCGTAAAAATCTAAGACGATCTAGACATGTCCGTCCGTTTGTCTGTTGAAATCACCCTACAGTCTTTAAAAATAGAGATATTGAGCTGAAATTTTGCACAGATAAATTTTTGTCCATAAGCAGGTTAAGTTCGAAGATGGCCTATATCGGACTATATCTTGATATAGCCCCCATATAAACCGATCCGCCGATCTAGGGTCTTAGGCCCATAAAAGCCACATTTATTATCCGATTTTGCTGAAATTTGGGACTGTGAGTTGGGTTAGGCCCTTCGACATCCTTCGTCAATTTGGCTCAGATCGGTCCAGATTTGGATATAGCTGCCATACAGACCGGTCGTCCGATTTTGGGCCTTAAGCCCATAAAAGCCACATTTATTATCCGATTTTGCTGAAATTTGGGACAGTGAGTTATGTAGGGCCCATCGACATCCTGATCGGTCCAGATATGGATATAGCTGTCATATAGACCGATCGTCCGATTTTGGGCCTTAGGTCCATAAAAGCCACATTTATTATCCGATTTTGCTAAAATTTGTAACAGTGAGTTGTGTTAGGCCCTTCGACATCTTTCTTCAATTTGGCCCAGATTAGTCTAGATTTGAGTATAGCTGCCATATAGGCCGCTCTCGATTTAAGGTTTGGGCCCATAAAGGGCTCATTTATTGTCCGATGTCTCAGAAATTTGGGAGAGGGACTTAAAATAAGACCCTCGAAACCCTCCTGGAATATGGCACAGATCGGTTCAGATTTGGATATAACTGCCATATAGACCGATCTCTCGATTTAAGGTTTTGGGCCCATAAAAGCCACATTTATTGTCCGATTTCGCCGAAATTTGGGACAGAGAGTTAAATTAGGACCCTCGAAATCTTTCTGGAATATGGCACAGAGCGGTCCAGATTTGTATATAGCTTCCATATAGACCGATCTCTCGATATAAAGTTTTTGGTGCGTAAAAGGCGCATTTATTATCAGATTTCGCCGAAATTTGGGACAGTGAGTTTTATAAGGTTCGTCGACATCCCTTTTCAATTTGGCACAGATCGGTACATATTTGGATATAGCTGCCATATAGACCGATCTCTCGATTTAAGGACTTGGGCCCATAAAAGCCACAAAAGTCCGATTTCGCCGAAATTTGGGACAGAGAGTTACATTAGGACCCTCGAAATCTTTCTGGAATATGGCACAGATCGGTCCAGATTTGAATATAGCTGCCATATAGACCGATCTCTCGATTTAAGGCCTTGGGCCCATAAAAGGCGTATTTATTGTCCGATTTCGTCGAAATTTAGATAGGGGAGTCAAATTAGGACCCTCAAAATCTTTCTGGAATATGACACAGATCGGTTCAGATTTGGATATAGCTGCCATATAGACCGATCTCTCGATATAAGATTTTTGGCCCACAAAACGCGCATTTATTGTCCGATTTCTCCGAAATTTGGGACAGTGAATTGTATAGGGTCTTTCGACATCCCTTTTCATTTTGGTTCTGATCGGCTCTGGTTTGGATATAGCTGTTATATACCCGATCTCTCGATTTAAAGTTTTGGCTCCATAAAAGGCACATTTATAGTCCGACTTTGCTCAAATTTGACACAGTGACACAGTGTTAGGCTTTTCGACATTCGTGTTGTATATGCTTCAGATCGGTCTATAATTGGATATGGCTACCAAAATGTCCAATATTCTGTTCTACAAATTTGAACAGGTACTTATTCTTATTAGACGTCTCCATGTCCGTGTCGAATGTGCTCCACATCGGACCATATTTCGATAAAGCTGCTATGGAGGCATAAATTATATATTTTTCACCGGATTATGGCAAAAAGTGGTTTCCATATATACCCGAGGTGGTGGGTATCCAAATTTCAGCCCGGACGAACTTTACGCCTTTTTACTTGTAAACCCTGCAATTTTCGGGCAAGACATTTGGAATTGATATCTGGGAGATCTCAGTAATGGGTCTTGTGGTCTGGGGATTAAGCCCTGTTTAAGCCTACTATTTTCGGGTCATACATATTTATTTCTATATGGGTACCCCAGCACCATATCATTATATTGTACGATTTTAACTGAACTGAATATCCAACCAAGATTTTTTCCCGCCATAAAATGTATCGTTTGCAAATATTTGATATTTCATACGTACTCCAACTCCATATTAAATTAATAATTTTTGAATCCTTCAAAAAACAATCATATCTCAAAATAACAATACAGGAGTATTTGTTTTTTGTGCAGCTGTCGCACAAATGTAAAAAAAAACAGCTTTGCCAGAAATACTTTATAGCCTTTGTAGTCCTATGGCAAGAGGAAGCCAAAAACACATCAATAGATCCATCAAAGATATCAACAACAAAATGGAAAACCGTTAATAACTTGACTTGCAGACAACTGTGTTGACAGGACTTGCCAAAAAATAAGAAGTGACTGGCGGACTGAATGCCGATTAGCTCACGAACAACAATATACAAAAATATCATTAATCATAAGTCATACAACTCTCTGTCTTTACGAACATATCCGAGAGTGGCAAAACTCAAGAGTAAGTCTGTTGGGGGAGGAAAACAAAATGAAATCGATAAAATATGATAGAAGACTCATTTGAGCTACTATGAACAAATACTAAACACACTGTCTAAATCAATTGTGAAGGGGGTGCGTGGGCTTCCTGTAATGCACAGACAAAATATTGGGTTGCCCAAAAAGTAATTGCGGATTTTTTAAAAGAAAGTAAATGCATTTTTAGAGAATGAACTTTAATCAAATATACTTTTTTTGTCTTAACAGCGGCTTGTTATTGCAGCCATTGTTGCCATCATCCATGGTGGTCTTCAAGATATCCCCTGGACAAAATTTATGCCCACGAGATATTTCATGCAAAATGCAATACATCTTAAACAAAGAAATATTTCGGTTGCCTTTTATATGTCTTAAAGCAACCAAGTCAAGAAAAACATATAAAGTAAACTAACCGAATCCTCAGACTGTATCAAAATCCTGCATATCATGCCCAGTCAAGCCAACATTAGCAATGGATTAACCAAAACTTGCGTCTCCCATAGAAAAAGTGGAGTATTTTTATACCCTCCACCAAAGGATGGGGGGTATACTCATTTCGTCATTCCGTTTGTAACACATCGAAATATTCATCTGAGATCCAGGGAGGGACAAACCGGACAATTTTAGTGGGGCACAACATACATACCTCAAGGGAAGGGAGACGGCCCTACACGAAGTGGAACGAGAGATCGAGATGTCTCTCCAATAGAAGCAGTACGCGATGGCGGCCAACCTTGATATTAAGGGGGGGCGTTTAATAACGTGAAGATAGGGTCGATAGTGGTGACCATGGACCGCACCGCGATCCACCCGAGCGTCTGCTGGGGGACGGATAATATGCAGAAGGCGGGTGATAACGCCTCAAAGAGGTCTATTCTCGCCGATGCTCTAGAATCTGGTGATAAACGAAACATTATTAGATCTCAACGAATATGGCTTGAAATTGATCGCATATGCGGGCGACGTCGTCCTATTGATTTAAGGCAGTTTTCTTTCGACGATCAGCGAGATTGTGGAACGGTCACTGTGGAGGCTTTCGAGATGCGCTACGAGAAATGGTGAAAACTAACCCAAGTAAGAAGGAGATGGACTGCTATGGAGAAAAAGTGCTATATAAGGACCATACAACAGGTTCAGAGAACATGTTGTATTTTCATTGGCGGAGCCATGAGGACCACATCCACTTGGGCACTGCAGACTATTAGCATACAGATTAAGTGTGAGGCAGCCACTGCGGCTATGAGACTTAAAGCGATGGGAGAATGGATTAAGGATGGGAGCAACTCATACCATCGTGGTATAATCAAGGCGACGATAGGAAACCTGAAAGGAAGGGAAGAGGTCTCCGATAGGATGGCTGAGATGAACCTTGAGGTCGAGTGCGAGGCACTGCTGCCAGCGGCACACTCTTGGATTGACGGAACCCTAGTATTGCCATCTGGAAGATCATGTTACACGGATGGCTCAAAACTAGAGGACAGGGTGGGCCAGGGGGTGTACATTGAGAACTCAAGGACTGAGATCTACTTTAGACTGCCTGACCATAACACGATCCTACAGACGGAGATACGGGGTGATCACGGAATGCGTGAAGTGGTGTGGTGCTAACGTGAGGACGTCGAGTGTGAACTTCTTTAAGGACGGTAAACTAGTCATCAGGGCAATAATAACCAGGATGGTAAGGTCACGGACAGTCTTGCACTGTAAGAAGGAGAATAACGCCTTCTATTAGGATGGCATAATCCGCATCTTTTGGGTGCCGGGCCATAACGGAGTAAGGGGAAATTAAAGGGCAGACGATTTGTCGGTGAAGGCCAGAGAACTGCCATTAATAAATTTGGTTAACCCGAAACCTTTCGGGACGATGCAGTCCGAGTTAAGAGCGTGGGTGATGAATACGCATGCAACATTGTGGAACAACGAGACGGTCGGTAGGACGACAAAAATCCTATGGGGCTACCCAGATCATGAGAAGACGAGGCTATTATTGAAAGGAAGTAAGAAGGGGGTCAGTTTAGCTATTGGCATCATCACGAGACACATAGGACTACAAGCTCACTAACGTAAAATCAGGGCGGCTAACAGATACCGGCACTTAGGTGGGGACACAATACCAGACATGAATCAACTTAGGGGAGACCTATGATACCGGATTTCAGACTCCCGTCTTTGGACGGGACTACTCTGCAGTTGTCAAAGGAGGCGAAATACCTAAGCCTAGTCTCAAATTCGAAACTGTTCTGGAACAGGAATATTGAGGAAAGGCACGAAAGGCGACATAAGCCTCGTACTCCTGCTGAAAGATGTTCGGTAGGAAGTGCCATTGCTTGAATAGAAATCCTTACGAAAATATTCCTTAATAGATATGAAATATTTCAACCTACCACTGTGGTACAGGGTATTATAGATTTCTGCATTTGTTTGCAACACAAAGAAGGAGAAGAGCTAGACCCATTGTTAAGTATACCGATCGACTCAAAATTACTTTCTGATTCGATTTAGCCATGTCCGTCTGTCCGTCTGTGAGTCCTTGTATTCATGTAATCAGAGTGCAGGTCGTATTTCTTGTGTGATTGTCACGAAATTTTGCACATGTAATTTTTTTGGCCCAAGAACAAACGCAATTGATTTGGAAAAAAATCGGTTCAGATTTAGATACAGCTCCCATATATATCTTTCATCCGATATGGCTTTTTAAGGCTAGAGAAGCCACAATTTTAGTCCGATCTTTACAAAATTTGGCACTGGATATTTTATTTGAGGTCTACATATGTGTGCAAAATGTCATGAAAATCGGTCCAGATTTAGATATAGCTCCCATATATATCTTTCAGCCGATATGGACTTTTAAGGCTGTAGAAGCCACAATTTTCAACCGATCTTTACAAAATTTGGCACTGGGTATTTTATTTGAGGTCTACATATGTGTGCAAGATTTCATAAAAATCGGTTCAGATTAAGATATAGCTCCCATATATATCTTTCATACGATATGGACTTTTAAGGCTGTAGAAGCCACAATTTTAGTCCGATCTTTAGAATATTTTGCGCGAGGTGTTTTATTTGACGTCCGAATATGTGTGTAAAGTTTCATAAAAATCGGTTCAGATTTAGATAAAGCTCCCATATATATCTTTCATCCGATATGGCCGTTTAAGGCTGTAGAAGCCAAAATTTTTTATCGATCTTTACAAAATTTGGCATTGGGTATTTTATTTGAGGTCTACATATGTGTGCAAGATTTCATAAAAATCGGTTCAGATTTAGATATAGCTCCCATATATATCTTTCATCCCATATGGCTTTTTAAGGCCGTAGAAGCCACAATTTTCGTTCGATCTTTACAAAATTTGGCACTATGTATTATATATGAGGTCTACATATGTGTGCAAGATTTCATAAAAATCGGCCCAGATTTAGATATAGCTAACATATATATCTTTCAGCCGATATGGCCGTTTAAGGCTGTAGAAGCCAAAATTTATTACCGATCTTTACAAAACTTGGCATGGGGTGTTTTATTTGTCATCTCCATATGTGTGCAAAATTTCACAAAATCGGTCCAAATTTAGATATAGCTCCCATATATATCTTTCATCCGATATGGCTTTTTAAGGCTGTAAAAGCCACAATTTTCGTCCGATCCTTACAAAATTTTGCACTGGGTATTTTATTTCAGGTCTACATATGTGTGCAAAATTTCATATAAATCGGTCCATATTTAGGTATAGCTCCCATATATATCTTTCAGCCGATATGAACTTTTAAGGCTGTAGAAGCCACAATTTTCAACAGATCTTTACAAAATTTGGCATTGGGTATTTTATTTGAGGTCTACATATGTGTGCAAGATTTCATAAAAATCGGTTCAGATTTAGATATAGCTCCCATATATATCTTTCATCCGATATGGCTTTTTAAGGCTGTAGAAACCACAATTTTCGTCCGATCTTTACAAAACTTGGCATGGGGTGTTTTATTTGGCATCTCCATATGTGTGCAAAATTTCATAAAAATCGGTTCATATTTAGATATAGCTCCCATATATATCTTTCATCCGATATGGACTTTTAAGGCTGTAGAAGCCACAATTTTAGTCCGATCTTTAGAATATTTTGCGCGAGGTGTTTTATTTGACGTCTTAATATGTGTAGAAAATTTCATGAAAATCGGCCCAGATTTAGATATAGCTACCATATATATCTTTCAGCCGATATGGCCGTTTAAGGCTGTAGAAGCCACAATTTTCAACCGATCTTTACAAAATTTGGCACTGGGTATTTTATTTGAGGTCTACATATGTGTGCAAGATTTCATAAAAATCGGTTCAGATTAAGATATAGCTCCCATATATATATTTCATACGATATGGACTTTTAAGGCTGTAGAAGCCACAATTTTCAACCGATTTTCAACAAAATTTTGCACTGGGTATTTTATTTCAGGTCTACATATGTGTGCAAAATTTCATATAAATCGGTCCATATTTAGGTATAGCTCCCATATATATCTTTCAGCCGATATGGACTTTTAAGGCTGTAGAAGCCACAATTTTCAACAGATCTTTACAAAATTTGGCATTGGGTATTTTATTTGAGGTCTACATATGTGTGCAAGATTTCATAAAATTCGGTTCTGATTTAGATATAGCTCCCATATATATCTTTCATCCGATATGGCTTTTTAAGGCTGTAGAAACCACAATTTTCGTCCGATCTTTACAAAACTTGGCATGGGGTGTTTTATTTGGCATCTCCATATGTGTGCAAAATTTCATAAAAATCGGTTCATATTTAGATATAGCTCCCATATATATCTTTCATCCGATATGGACTTTTAAGGCTGTAGAAGCCACAATTTTAGTCCGATCTTTAGAATATTTTGCGCGAGGTGTTTTATTTGACGTCTTAATATGTGTAGAAAATTTCATGAAAATCGGCCCAGATTTAGATATAGCTACCATATATATCTTTCAGCCGATATGGCCGTTTAAGGCTGTAGAAGCCACAATTTTCAACCGATCTTTACAAAATTTGGCACTGGGTATTTTATTTGAGGTCTACATATGTGTGCAAGATTTCATAAAAATCGGTTCAGATTAAGATATAGCTCCCATATATATATATTTCATACGATATGGACTTTTAAGGCTGTAGAAGCCACAATTTTCAACCGATCTTTACAAAATTTGGCACTGGGTATTTTATTTGAGGTCTACATATGTGTGCAAGATTTCATAAAAATCGGTTCAGATTAAGATATAGCTCCCATATATATCTTTCATCCCATATGGCTTTTTAAGGCCGTAGAAGCCATAATTTTCGTTCGATCTTTACAAAATTTGGCACTAGGTATTATATATGAGGTCTACATATGTGTGCAAGATTTCATAAAAATCGGTCGAGACTTAGATATAGCTCCCATATATATCTTTCATCCGATATGGTCTTTTAAGGCTGTAGAAGCCACAATTTTAGTCCGATCTTTAGAATATTTTGAGCGAGGTGTTTTATTTGACGTCCGAATATGTGTGTAAAATTTCATAAAAATCGATTCAGATTTAGATATAGCTCCCATATATATGTATCATCCGATTTGAACTATTAAGGCCTTTTAAGGCTGTAGAAGCCACAATTTTCGTCCCATTTTGCATGAAACGTTTAAATTGACGTACCAATACGTACGCAAAATTTCATTCAAATCGGTCCTAATTTAGATATAGCTCCAATGTGTATATTTCATCCAATATGAACTTTCAAGGCAGTAAAATCCACAATTTTGGTCACATCTCTGCACACACATCACATCACATCTCGGAACCGCCCAACTTTTGCCTTTCCTTACTGTTTTTTTTCTTTGTAAATATACAACTCTTTCCTTGCCAAACTTTACCCCTTCTAGGTTTTGTGTATAATTTGTTTCATAAATATCTTTTGAAATTGAAATCTAATTGTCGTTTCGAAAGTATGAATTTACAAATTGCAACCCATTCCTAAAATCATCTTGAAAATTACATATGTGAAATTGTTGAACATACTCTTACTCCCAGCCCATGTGATTACTGTTGTGCTATACCCACTGCGTATAGCTTCCAATAGTATTTCGCTTGAATTCCTTAATGAAAGAGTGATACCATCGCAAAGGATGTGTGTATGTGCAAGAGTATATCCACCCATTCGATGCCCTAAGTGCGTGTGTGTTAATTGCATTTGTTACTACTAAAATATCTGTGTGGAATGTTTGACATCCTTTTCTGCTGACTTTGTCCTTTAACAGAATAATTGTTGGCAATACAAGTATGCATGCATGAGTGGTTGGGTGGGTGTATGAGCTTTTGGAACAATAAAATATTTTTATTTTATGAATTTTCCTATGGAAGTATGTGTCTCTTTGCTTACTCGGTTTTTGGTTTGTTCGTACGACTGGTTGGCTGGCTGCCTGCCTGCCTGTCTACCGGTGGGAGTAACAAATATAATTTTGATCACAAATGGAATGTTTTAATTAATTTATATTGTACGCTTTTAGACTGTTAACTTTTTAACAAAAATGAATTCTAATGTGATGTTTGTTCGTTTATGGAAGTTTCACATGTAATTTGTCAAAGCCAAATTCGATGGGATGTCTGGAAAATAATTTTTCTCGTACTTTCGCATATGGGGAGTGTAGTTAAAAAGATATGTCTAAGGAAGCTGAGTTATTTCAGTGATGGGGGAGGAAATAAAGAATAATTTAGAACATGGAACCATAAGTTTGGGCTATAAGTTCGAATCCGCTTAATAGAAAACAGCAAAATGCAATAAACTTGTTTCAGTTATCCGTTGTTTTCAATAATGCGAAGTCCGGATAATTGAAATACGTTTTAATTACGTTTGAAGAATAGAGAATGCCTTCCATTAGCAGAACTACAGATGAGTCGAATTATAACAAGTAAAAAGGCGTTAAGTTCGGTCGGGCCGAACTTTGGATACCCACCACCTCGGGTATATATGTAAACACCCTTTCGCCAAATCTGGTGAAAAACGGATACCCTATACCCCACAGCAGCTATATAGAAATATGTTCCGATTTGGACCATATACTTACAAGTACAAGTTATTTTTCACTTCATGACAAAATATTGGTCTTTTAAGCAGCTATATCTAAAAATAAACAGATCTGATCATATATGAAACGGATGTCGCAGAGCCTAACATAAGTCACTGTGTCAAATTTCAGTGATATGGCTTATAAATGCGCCTTTTATGGGGCCAAAACTTTAAATCGAAATATCGGTCTACATGGCAGCTATATTCAAATCTGGACCGATGTGGGCCATGTTAGAGAGATATGTCGAAAGGCCCAACACAACTCACTGTTCCAAATTTTGGCGAAATCGGACAATAAATGCGCCTTTTATGGGCCCAAGACTTTAAATCGAGAGATCGGTCTATATGCCAGCTATATCCGAATCTGGACCGATTTGAGCCAAATTAAAAATGAATGTTAATGTGCCTAACACAACTCACTGTCCCAAATTTAATCAAAATGGAATAATAATAATTGCTCCTTTTTTGGGCTCAAAACCTTAAATCGAGAGATCGGCCTATGTAACAGCTATATCCAAATCTGAACCGATCTGGGCCAAATTGAAGAAGGATGTCGAAGGGCCTAAGACAACTCAATGTCCAAAATTTCAGCAATATTGGATAATAAATGCACCTTTTATGGGCCCAAGACCTTAAATCGAGAGATCGGTCCATATGGCAGCTATATCAAAATCTTGACCGATCTCGGCCAAATTGAGGAAGGATATCGAAGGGCCTTACACAACTCACTGTTCCAATTTTTAGCAAAATTGGACAATAAATGTGGCTTTTATGGGCCTAAGACCCTAAGTCAGCGGCTCGGTCTATATGGCAGCTATATCCAAATCTGTACCGATCTGAGCCAAACTAACGAAGGATGTCGAGGGGCCTAATACAACTCACTGTCCCAAATTTAGGCAAAATCCGATAATAAATGTGGCTTTTTATGGGTATAAGACCCTAAATCGGAGGATCGGTCTATATGGCAGCTATATCCAAATCTGGACCGATCTGGGCCAAATTGCAGGAGCATGTCGAAGGGCCTATTATTACTCACTGTCCGAAATTTTGGCAAAATCTGACAGTAAATGCGCCTTTTATGGGCCCAAGACCTTAAATCGAGAGATCGGTCTATATGGCAGCTATATCCAAATCTGGACCGATCTGGGCCAAATTGAGGAAGGATATCGAAGGGCCTTACACAACTCACTGTTTCAATTTTTAGCAAAATTGGACAATAAATGTGGCTTTTATGGGCCTAATACCCTAAATCAGCGGATCGGTCTATATGGCAGCTATATCCAAATCTAGAGCGATCTGGGCCAAATTGAAGAAGGATGTCGAAAGGCCTAATACAATTCACTGTCTCAAATTTCAGCAAAATCGGGTAGTAAATGTGGCTTTTATGGGTATAAGACCCTAAATCGGAGGATCGGTCTATATGGGGGCTATATCAAGATATAGTCCGATATAGCCCATCTTCGATTTTGACCTGCTTATGAACAAAAAAGAATCTGTGCAAAGTTTCAGCTCAATATCTCTATTTTTAAAGACTGTAGTGTGATTTCAACCGACAGACGGACACACGGACGGACGGACGGGCGGACATGTATAGTTCTTTGAAATTCACCAGTAATGTCGAGAGTCATAAAAAATACTTCGCGCTAAATTTCGAGAGAATCGATTAACACAGAAATATTACAATAAAGTGCTCAACTTTATTGTAATATTTCTCAAAATCCGAGAGTGGGCGGGAGACGGTGGAACTTTTGATGGAGGCTCATTTCCCAGATGGCCAGGAAGAGGTCGGAGATCAATATATCGCAATACCTACATATGTGGATGACCTCATCAGGGACATAGGACGACCTCATCAGGGACATCGTTGATGAGGAGAAGATAGTGTGGGCAGTCCACACTTTTCGACCCTTTAAGTCGCACGGACCTAATGGAATTATGCCGACACTGCTACAGGAGTTCCTTGGAGTCACCCTGCCCTGGCTTAAGCGGATTTTTCGAGCGAACCTGGCATGTTCCTACATACCAAGGGCAGGAAGGGGTGGGAGGTTGTCAAGGTGGTCTTTCTCCCCATGACGGACAGTACGACGAAGGATTATAGGCCTATTAGTCTGTCAACGCTTTTGCTAGAAACACTGGGAAGACTGATTGGCCTGAAGGCGAGAGAATGACCGGAAAACTTCCATGGGGCACAACACGCATACCTCAAAGGCAGGTCGGTGAAGACGGCCCTGCACGAGGTGGTACAGAAGGTCGAGACGTTTCTCCAACAGAACACTTTGGCGTTGTCTTCAATAATGTGGAGTCGCCGCACTGGACCACATGGGGAATTACTCCATAATCTCCGAGTAGACCATTTATATGCCTTATGGCAAAATTATTAATGCAAACCTGGGAGATAGTGTGCTCAGAAGCCGGATGACCATAGAAACGCCCCAAAGAGAGGTGTTCTAATCGATTTTATGGAATCTCGTGATGAATGAAATTTTGATGGATTTCGGTGGTGACGGCATGAGGATTATCGTTTATGCGGATGTCGTCGTGCTGCTGGTCCGAGGCAGGTTTCTGTCGACGATCAGCTATATCTTGGAAAGGTCACTAAAGAGTTGTCGCGATCGGTTAAGACCAACCTAGGGAAGACAAAGCTGATGCTCTTGACGCGTAGATATAAGTTCTCAGAGTTCAAACTCCCGTCCTGGGACGGGGTCACCCTGCAGCTGTCGAATGAGGCTAAGTACCTTGGTATAGCCCTCGATTCGAAACTTTCCTGGAAGTGGAACACTGAAGAAATAAGCAGTAAGGCACTTTTCGCTTTTTTACTCCCGCAGGAGCATGTTCGGTAGAAAGTGGGGGGGTAACCCCCCGATGTTCGCGCTTAAACTGAGGAAGTTCGGCATGTTAAAGGTGGATGATTGCGGCCACAGTTCGATTCTGGGTGTTATGGATACGGAGGGTAGACTAAGGAAGATCTCGACTACCTGCCACCATTGCCGACTGAAGTGAGGGCATTAAGCTCGGCATGCTGAAAGTGGGTGGTTGCAGCCACAGTTCGATTCTGGGGGTTGTGGATCCTGGGCGGGATTCTGGTAAGGGATTTACCGGCCTCGAAGCTCAGAATTTATGTGGACAGTATGGCGGCGCTCAAGGTCTTGGGGTCGAGGATGATGAGGACGAGATGCGTGGCAGATTGTTTGGAGTCCCTGGATAGGCTCCGGGCGCACGATGTGACGCTGATATGGGTTCTTGGGCATGATTGAATTACAGTTAATGAGAGGGTGGACGAGTGTGCCAGGAGGGGTTCGTCTGCACCGGGCGGACCGGTCACTGGTCTAGCCCACGTAGAGGGCCCTGGGGACTTCGGGACTCGGTGGATGGTTGACGGACTGCAAAGACGCTCTGGCCTGTAATCGACCGGAGGAAGACGGGGGAGTAGCTGGCGTTCGAGACTCTCCTTTCTGGGCAGCCGTTTCTTCTCTGATACGGGTGAAATTGCAAACGTAAATCTGATAGGTCTCTCTAGATTTGGTGAAGGAACAAAATGGTTCCGACGGGGAGTGCCATAACCTCCGGCGTAAGTACATCCGTGCTAGTGTAGGGATGGGCGTTTCTTCACCCCCCGCTCGGGTTCTCAATTCCTCCTGTTTTTCTTTTATTTGTGTATAACCACTAGTCCGAGGTCTCACATTTGTTTTCTCTTTCCTTTCTTTCTAGGTTACCACAATGGGCCAGACTGGCCTCCGAGTGAAATCACCATCGGTGAGCCACCCACTAAACCTAACCTTACCTATCTGCTACTTAGAAGGGGACACAATACCAGACATGTACCAACTTAGGGGCGTGGCATAGAGAACAATTAAGGATTGTGTAAGTACCACGGAATTCCTAACTTAGATAATGTCTTTTGAGGTTACTTTATAGCATTTAGGTCAGTTTTAGACATTATACAAACAGTCAACTTGGTCGCACAGGCTTTTGGGCGTTTTCTTTACTGTACCTAATGGTATGGAGTGTACCATATGTATCATAAAGTATAGAATATCCCATATACAATAAACCACTCATAGAATTTCCTCACATCTCCTACCATTTGCGCAACCAAGACTCTTCGTCAAGCGTTGTAGCCTTTAATGCTTTACATAATTCACCTGCAAATGTTGTTATCATGAATTTGCCATTTTTTTTTTCTTGGCCTTCTCGTTTCATTCTAATCGGGTTTCGTAGTGTTGCACTGCCACTTTGCGGCACTTTGACACTCACTTTGTTATTTCTTCCGCCTTTGCCCCACTGCTGCATATGGCCATTGCATTTGCAACAATTTGCTGTAGGATTTAGTTTCGGTTTCCACTGAATTTTATTGTTGGGCCTTGGTTCTGGGATTTGTGGGTATCTGCTTAAACGTCATTTAAATGCTTTAGCTGGCTGTCGAACAATCATGGATGAATGAATGGATGGATTTTGTGTTATTTTATTATACATTTCCGATATAATTTGTTAACGACATTCAAAGGGAATTTATTTGATGTATGCAGGTGAGCTACACTCAATCTTCATGCATTAGTGGTTTAGCATTAAAAGAACAAATGAAAATTTCACAATTTTTTCAGTTAATATGTCCAATAAATATCAAATGATTGAGGAAACTCTCTAGCAAAATCAAATTTGGATTAAATAATTTGGTGTTCGCAACTTTTAGTATGCCCTTTAGGCTTGGCACAGCCGGGGTTCAAATCCCGATGTGAACATCACAAATATTTTCATCTGTGGTTATCCCCTTACTAAAGCTGGCTACATTTGTGAGGTATCCTGCCATGTTAAAACTTCTCTACCAAGTGGTGTCGCTATGCGGCACGCCATTCGGATTGTGGTCTTCCTCTCGCCCTGAGAGAAACACACTGTCTCGCCCGTTTATTGTGTTTATTATTGTGGTCTTCCTCTTCGCCCTGAGAGAAACACACTGTCTCGCCCGTTTACCTGTACTGGAATTAATTTCGAAAGCCCCTTTGAAATAAAGTCCTTCATGAGTAGGGGCTACCGTATTACTTAGAAAAACGTTTCGTGTTTGTTTGCTTTTCGAATAAGCAATCCATTTGAAAGCGACGATCGGTATGTCGACAGACTATTTTACCATTTACCCGATCTTTATCTCGTAGAGAATGCCACTTAAGGATATTTTCCAATAATCGAACCTCGTGTGTAGGGGGCCTCCAGTTTTTCTTGGTAAGGCCAGTGACACAATATAGGTGCTCGACCGTCTTGAACTCATCCCCTTCTTCGCACATCCTACCGAAATCTAACTCTCCCTGCACCCAGCTTGACGTCAAAAACCTGACGTTAATCGCGCAGTCATCGTAGAAGCCGTCCACCCTACCAAGAAGCCTGCACAGTGGAGAGCTCACTGTAATCAGCGACCTATTCCTGGCAGGCTCATCTACAGCTTCGTCCCTGGCCCACCTTGATGGCCTGGGACACAGCAAAACCTGATGAAAGCGTTTTCCATGGTTCGAAGACTCTCTTTGCATCTACTAACCAGTTTCGACCCCACGCAACCCGACGCCAGAGTCTTCAGCACCGCCTGACTGCCGACGTATACCGTGGAGGTCTGATCGGGCCGCCTCTCCCATAACAGCATCGTCCCCAGTGCCTTCAGGATCTCGAAGACATCCGCCTTAAAGATGCTGAACCCGTGCTGAAGTCTATAAGATTCCCTGATGCCAAGCAATGAAGACTCCTGCTCCAGTGCACCCATCCAATTTAAAACCATCCGTGTATAAAAAAGGTCCCGGGAAGGGTGGGCTACCCCCAATACAGAGATACGTTTTCAGGAAAACGACTTCCAATCTATCGGCAACACCATTCCCCCATAGAAGAGAAGAATGGCAGTGACACAATATAGGTGCTCGACCGTCTTGAACTCATCCTCGTCATCGCACATCCTACCAAAGTCTAACTCTCCCTGCACCCAGCTCGACGTCAAAAACCTGACGTTAATCGCGCAGTTATCGTAGAAGCCGTCCACCCTACCAAGAAGCCTGCACAGTGGAGAGCTCACTGTAATCAGCAACCTATTCCTGGCAGGCTCGTCTACAGCTTCGTCCCTGGCCCACCTTGATGGCCTGGGACACAGCAAAACCTGATGAAAGCGTTTCCCATGGTTTGAAGACTCTCTTTGCATCTACTAAACAGTTTCGACCCCACGCAACCCGACGCCAGAGTCTTCAGCACCGCCTGACTGTCCACGTATACCGTGGAGGTCTGATCGGGCCGCCTCTCCCATAACAGCATCGTCCCCAGTGCCTTCAGGATCTCGAAGACATCCGCCTTAAAGATGCTGAACCCGTCCTGAAGTCTATAAGATTCCCTGATGCCAAGCAATGAAGACTCCTGCTCCAGTACACCCATCCAATTTAAAACCATCCGTGTATAAAAAAGGTCCCGGGAAGGGTGGGTTACCCCCAATACAGAGATACGTTTTCAGGAAAACGACTTCCAATCTATCGGCAACACCATTCCCCCATAGAAGAGAAGAATGGCAGTGACACAATATAGGTGCTCGACCGTCTTGAACTCATCCTCGTCATCGCACATCCTACCGAAGTCTAACTCTCCCTGCACCCAGATCGACGTCAAAAACCTGACGTTAATCGCGCAGCCATCGTAGAAGCCGTCCACCCAACCAAGAAGCCTGCACAGTGGAGAGCTCACTGTAATCAGCGACCTATTCCTAGCAGGCTCGTCTGCAGCTTCGTTCCTTGGCCCACCTTGATGGCCTGGGACCCAGCAAAAACTGATGAAAGCCTTTCCCATGGTTCGAAGACGCTCTTTACATCTTCTAACCAGTTTCGACTTCAAGTAACCCAATGCCCCAGTCTTCAGCGCCGTTTGACTGCCCATGAATATAGTGGTGGTCTGATCGCTCCAGCAGCTGCATCGTCTCCAGTGCCTTCAGGATCTCGAAGACATCCGCCTTGACGATGCTGAACCAGTCCAAAAGTCTATAAGATTCCCTGATGCCATGCAATTCAATGAAGACTCCTGCTCCAGTACATCCATCCAATTTAAAACCATCCGTGTATAAAGAGGGTCCCGGGAAAGGTGGGTTGCCCCCCATTCAATTTTCCTTAAAATCCATATCTAAAACAAGGAAGGACGGGCTACCTTTTGATACCCTCCACCATATTGGATATGCAGGCTAAGTCGTCGAATTAAAAATTTGCTTAAATCAGATCTTTTGAGAAGATCGATTGATAAATGGGTTAGCAAAGGTCTTAAAAGTGAAAATCAGGAGAAGCATATATATGGGAGCTATATCTAAAACTTATCAAATTTCTATGAAATTCATCAGTCATCTGAAGAATAGTAAGAGAAAACTTTGTGCCAAATTTTATGAAGATCTGTTAACAAATTACTTAAATATTGAGTATTATCCCAAATCGGTCCAAAATATATATGGGGCTATATCTAAATTTTAACCGATTTCTATTAAATTCAATAGTAATACCAGAAGTCATAAGGGAATCGTGTCAATTTTCGTGTGAATGAGTTATAAAATTACCAAATTATTGCCATACTCGTACTAGTCCAAATCGGTGGAACACATATAGGGGGTCTATATCTCAATTTGAAGCGATTTCTGTGAAATTCATCAATAATGTTGAGATTTACAAGAGAATCACTCGTGCTCAAATTTCGTGAGAATCAGGTTGCAAATAACGATATAATTGCAATTTTAGTCCAAATCGGAAGAACATATATATGCAAGCTATATCTAAAGCTGCGCCGATTTCTATGAAATTGTCTAATAATGTCGAGACTTATATGGGAACTCTTCGTGGTGAATTTCGTGAGAATCGGTTTACAAAAAACGAGAAGATTGCATTTTTCATCCAAATCGGAGGAACATATATATGGGCACTATATCCAAATCTGAACCGATATTCATCAGTTTCAATAGGCTTCGTCCCTAGGTCCATAAAATGATTGTGCCAAATTATAAGACGATCGGATAAGAATTGCATCCTGTACTTTGTACAAAAATTAACATGGACAGACGGACAAGCAGACATAGCTAAATTGAATCAGAAAGTGATTTTGAGTCGATCGGTATACTTATCATCTCACTTCCTTCTTGGTGATACAAACAAATTCACTAAGTTATAAAACCCTGTACCACAATAGTGGTGTAGAGTATAAAAAGTAATCGGCGAAAAGCGAATATAGTACCAGAATTATCTCGTCAGTCGTGAGTGTCTCGTGAGTCGTGGTTGTCTTGTAAGCCGTCAGTATGAATAGGTGAGTTCTGATTTTCTCGAGAGTAGACCTTGTGACCAAAATTTTTTTATCGTGAGCCTGTATACAAAACAAGTAAAAGCGTGCTAAGTTCGGCCGGGCCGAATCTTATATACCCTCCACCATGGATCGCATTTATTGAGTTCTTTTCCCGCCATCTCTTCTAAGACAAAAAAGGATATAAGAAAAGGTTTACTCTGCTATTAGAGCGATATCAAGATATGGTCCGGTTTGGACCACAATTAAATTATATGTTGAAGACCTGTGTAAAATGTCAGCCAATTCGAATAAGAATTGCGCCCTTTGGGGGCTCAAGAAGTAAAATAGAGAGATGGATTTATATGGGAGCTGTATCGGGCTATATACCGATTCAGACCATAATAAACACGTATGTTGATGGTCATGAGAGGATCCGTCGTACAAAATTTCAGCCAAATCGAATAATAATTGCGACCTCTAGAGGCTCAAAAAGTCAAGATCCCAGATCGGTTTATATGGCAGCTATATCAGGTTATAAACCGATTTGAACCATACTTAACTGTGCTAAGTTAAGTATGGTTCAAAACACGTCGTGCAAAATTTCATTCCAATCGGATAAGAATTGCACACTCTAGAGGCTCAAGAATTCAAGACCCAAGATCGGTTTTTATGACAGCTATATCTGGTTATGGACCGATTCGAACCATACTTGGCACAGTTGTTGGATATCATAAAGAAACACGTCGTGCCAAATTTTATTCCAATCGGATAAGAATTGCGCCCTCTAGAGGCTCAAGATGTCAAGACCCAAGATCGGTTTATATGGCAGCTATATCAGGTAATGAACCGATTTGAACCATACTTGGCACAGTTGTTGGATATCATAACAAAACACGTCCTGCAAAATTTCATTTCAATTGGATAAGAATTGCGCACTCTAAAGGCTCAAGAAGTCAAGTCGGTCCAATACCTGATATAGCTCCCATATAAACTGATTTTACATCTTGAGCCTCTAGAGGATATTATTGCTATTCGATTCGACTTAAATTTTCCACAATAAACTTTTCTGACCTCTAACATGCGTACTTAATATAGTCTAAATCGCTACATTACCTGATACAGCTACCATATAAACCGATCTTCCGATTTTACTTCTTGAGCCCTCATAGGGAGCAATTCTCATCCGATTTGGTTGATATTTCATAATGGTATATACTAAGGTCTCCAATATACAAACCAAGTATGGCCCGAATCAGTTCATCAATTGCATGTCAATTATTATCCCTTGTTTGGCTTTAAGGAGATACCGGTCAAAGAACTTGACAAATGCGATCCATGTTGGAGGGTATATAAGATTCGCCCCGACCGAACTTAGCACACTTTTACTTGTTATTGCTGAGTTGGAACGGATTGTCCGATAGCGAAAACATTTTGTAGAGAAGTTTAAGAGGCTGACTACCTAAGGTGAATGCCTCGAAAGTGTCGTCAGCACCAGGAAGGGGTAGCCTCCGCCGAAGTTTGCTCTGACTTTCTCGACGGGATTTGAACCCAAGCATTCAGCGTCAAAAGCGGACATGCTAACCTGTGAGCTACAGGTGAATTATAATAGAAAATAAATGTTTTCTCGGAATGTTCTAATTGTGCTATTATCATCATATTTTGTTCTCATAGCAATGGGAATTATATCCAAACATAAATTCATCAGCAGTTCCCTTAATTCCCTCAACTATAGTTTAAGCAAGGAATGTCTATTAGGAATCTTAGAAATTTATTTTCAAAACCTTAAGCATATTTTCGCACTCTATTGTTTCAATGGCAGACAATTGAAATACCTAAAATGGTCTATTAATATATCCTAAATCATTCCCTCTAACTACTGCAACTTCAATTGCCATCTCAATGCAGAATGCTGAATACAAATCCTTCAGCAAACTCAAATCGAACAAAAGCATACTCACCATACTTTACAAACAACAGCAAAAGTAAGCTACAGAGGAAAAGAAGTCTTACAAATCTCATACCAGCAGTTAAGCAGCCTTAATAAGAAATGCCCAAAATATGTCAAAGTGGTTAGCCAAAGCAACCATTCCAAAGAGAGAGTGGGTGGTATGATTGTCCTTCACCTTCAGGGTGGGCCAAAGAAAGCAAGTGTTGACCACTGAGTTGACCGGTCATATTGTTCAAGTCATTGCCACTTCCTTCACAGGGACAATACGAGTACGCTAGTCATGGGAAGAGAAGGTTCAACAAGTTTGGTTTCTTAATGCATTCACAAAGTAAATTCAAGCAAATGATTTCATGGAGGATGGTTTTCGACGAACAATAGCCGGCTCACTTATTCTATGGCAATTTGTAGTGCACATGCTTTCGATGGAAAGGGTGGGGGTGGGGGGGAAGGAGTCCGTTAGGAAAATGTTTTAAATTCTTAATTGAAATTGAACTGCAGTGATTAGAGGTGCACAGAAAGAAAAATATCTTTTTCATAGTGTATTGAAAAATCTCGGTTTAATTTTTGAGTATATAATGGCCAAGAAAGTGAAATCAGCCAATTAGTAAATTCCAGAAAATGCAGTAATTATTGAAAAACAGTAAAACCTAAATAAAGCGTGATTTTTTAGCTATTATCTCTTTGGCAACACTGTTTTAAATAGCTCACGCACGTTTCGTGTTTTGCTTCACTGTCAAACATCTTCACTTTGGTCTATAATTTAACCATGAATCGTCTAACAAACGAATAACGCTTGCAATCATAATGCGTGCTGCGCTAAGGAAGTTCACCACGAACTTCTTCCGATCAGCGATGAATCTCATTTTTGGCTCAATGGATTCGTAAATAAACAGAATAGTCGATTTTGGAGCGAAGATCAGCCAGAAGCATTGAAAAAGCTACCAATGCATCCAGAAAAGTCACAGTTTGGTGCGGCTTATGGGCTGGTGGCAGCATTGGACCGTACTTCTTCTAAGATGATGCACATCGTAACGTTAATGTGAATGGACACTATGGGTGTGTAAATAAGCAGAATTGTCGATTTTGGAGCAAAGATCAGCCAGAAGCATTGCAAGAGCTACCAATGTTTCCTGAAGAAGTCACAGTTTGGTGCGGTTTATGGGCTGGTGGCATCATTGGACCGTACTTCTTTAAAGATGATGCGCATCGTAACGTAACTGTGAATGGTGAACTAATATCTTTTTGGCAACACTAGTTTAAACAGCTCACGCATGTTTCGTGTCTTCTTGCAAACGTACAACGCTTGCAATTTATTGAATTTTATTATCATAAAGTTCATCGCGCGCTTCTTCCAATCAACGAAGAATCTCATTTTTGGCTCAATGGGCGCGTAAATAAGAAGAATTGTCAATTTTGGAGTGAAGATCAGCCAGAAGCATTGCAAAAGCTACCAATGCATCCAGAAAAGTCACAGTTTGGTGCGGTTTATGGGCTGGTGGCATCATTGGACCGTACTTCTTCTAAGATGATGCACATCGTAACGTTAATGTGAATGGACACTATGGGTGCGTAAATTAGCAGAATTGTCGATTTTAGAGTGAAGATCAGCCAGAAGCATTGCAAGAGCTACCAATGCTTTCTGAAGAAGTCACAGTTAGGTGCGGCTTATGGGCTGGTGGCATCATTGGACCGTACTTCTTCAAAGATGATGCGAATCGTAACGAAACTGTGAATGGTGAGCGTTACCGTGTGATGATATCCAACTTTTTTTTCCCCATAATACAAGAGCTTGACTTGCATGACATGTGGTTTCAATAAGACGGTGCCACATGCCACACAGCAGGCGTAACAATGGACTTCTAGAGAAGCGAGTTCGGTTAAAATTTTATATCACGTTTTTTTCGTGCGATTTAACGCCTTTAGATAGACAAGCTCGCTACAATTGACGTCCGCGCGTGAGTCCGGCAGTTGTTATCACGCTACCGTCTTTGAAAATTGATATTGAATTGAAATTTTGCAAGAAATTAACCTATACACAGGTTAAGTTTTTGAATGGGCCACATCAGACTATATTTGGATAAAGCTGCCGATAGACCGATCTGGCGATATAGGGTCTAAAGTTTATAACAGGCGCATTTATTACCCAATTTCGGTGAAATTTGGCATAGTGAGTGAGCCCGCCGATATCCGAACCAAAAATGGTTGAAATCGGAACATATTTGGGTATAACTCCCATATAGATCGACCTGCCGATTTTGAGTCTTAGGCCTATAACAGACACATTTAAAACCTGACTTCGCTGATATTTGAAACAGGGTGTTGTATCAAGACACCCAACATTTGTCCCCAATATGGTCCAGATCGGGCTATATTTAGATATAGCTGCCATAGAGACCTATATATAGTTTTATGAGCTAACGCTCATAAAAGGCGCATGTATTCTCCGATTTTTGCTGAAATTTCAAACAGTGATTTGCACTAGGGGCCTTGATACTCGACCCGAATATGGTGTATATCGGAGCAGATTTAGATATTGCTGCCATGTAGACCGATATGCCGATTTAAGGTCTTGAGCCTATAACAATTATTAACGGATTTCGCTGAAATGTCGGTCTAAGACCCCATAAAATATATATATTTTTGATCGTCATGCCATTTTAAGTCGATCTAGCCATGTCCGTCCGTCTGTCTATCGAAAGCACGCAAACTTTCGAAGGAGTAAAGCTAGGCGTTTGAAATTTTGCACAAATACTTTTTATTAGTGTATATCGGTTGGGATTGTAAATGGGCCAAATCGGCACAAGTTTTGATATAGCTGCCATATTAACCGATCTTGGTACTTGACTTCTTGGGCCTCTATAGGGCGCAATCCTCATCCGATTTGACTGAAATTTTGCACTTGGTGTATTGGTATAACTTCCAACAACTGCGCAAAGTATAATTCAGATCGGTTCATAACCTGGTATAGCTGCCATGTAAACCGATCTGGGGTCTTGACTTCTTGAGCCTCGAGAGGGCGCAATTCTCGTTCGATTTGACTGAAATTTTGCGCCTGGTGTTCTGGTATCATTTCCAACAACTATGCAAAGTATGATTCAGATCGGTTCATAACCTGATATAGCTGCCATATAAACCGATCTGGGGTCTTGACTTCTTGAGCCTCTAGAGGGCGCAATTCTCAATCTGGTGTTTTGATATCACTTCCAACAACTGTGTTAAGTATGATTCAGATCGGTTCATAACCTGGTGTAGCTGCCTATAAACCGATCTTGGTGTTGACTTCTTGAGCCCATAGAGGGCGCAATTTTCGCCCGATTTGACTGAAATTTTGCACTTGGTGTTTTGGTATAACTTCCAACAACTACGCAAAGTATGATTCAGATCGGTTCATAACCTGGTATAGCTGTCATGTAAACCGATCTGGGGTCTTGACTTCTTGAGCCTCGAGAGGGCGCAATTCTCGTTCGATTTGACTGAAATTTTGCATCAGGTGCTTTGGTAAAACTTCCAACAACTGTGCTAAGTATGATTCAGATCGATTCATAACCTAGTGTAGCTGCCATATAAACCGGTCTGTTGTCTTGACTTCTTGCGCCTCTAGAGGGCGCAATTCTCGTTCGATTTGACTGAAATTTTGCATCAGGTGTTTTGGTATAACTTCCAACAATTATGCAAAGTATGATTCAGATCGGTTCATAACCTGGTGTAGCTGCCTATAAACCGATCTTGGTGTTGACTTCTTGAGCCCATAGAGGGCGCAATTTTCGCCCGATTTGACTGAAATTTTGCACGTGGTGTTTTGGTATCACTTCCAACAACTATGCAAAGTATGATTTTAATCGGTTCATAACCTGATATAGCTGCCATATAAACCTATCTGGGATCTTAACTTCTTCAGCATCTAGAGGACGCAATTGTCATCCGATTTGGCAGAACCACTAACATAGTATATTAATCTTTGTATTGACAATATCGCCTAGTAATTTTTTACCATGTCCTTTTCAACCCACTACGTGAAATAATCAACTTAACTTTAAGTTTAGTTCAATAAGTCAATTTTCAGTTTATATTTTCCCTTCCAACTCACACTTACACAGCATATGTCAGTGTATTTGCATTACAATTTAACTTCCGTGTAAATGCGGAACTGAAGAGGGTATGTATCTTGAACAAATGCATTTAAAATCCAGTTGTCTGTAACTTGATAAGGATTAAATGGATTTTAACAATTGAATTTCATTTCAGTCAATCAATGCATTTTGTATTGAAGGATAACAGAGATTGAATGTTGCATAGGACTGCATTTGCAGTTAAATGTGATAAAATTGTTGTGGAATAGGAGAACAATAGAATGTATATTGAGGAAGATATGAGAAATTCCAACTAAAAGGGATATCAAAGAATAGAAAATGGGGTTGCTGCTTAACTTTAATTATTTTTTGTGCATAAAACCAGAGAGTTCACGATGATGCCATCAAAGAACTTTAGGACCACTAACCAATACAGCTTGATTGGGAACTATTTCCAACATTGGAAAATAATGCAACCAATAACATTAACACTCAATATCGTACCAACACTCAATGGTCTCTACGCTGATTGATCGAACAACTCATTGACAGTGTTGATATGGCTTACTACCTTACAAACATTTTTCATAATTTGGGAAGAGTATTCATCTCCGCTATGAATAAAACAATCTTCTGGAAGATTTTAAGGCAATTGTTCTTCCGTATGAGTAGAGAAACACTCTTCTACCATATCATTGGTTAATCCATTGCGTGTGCGGAAGTTTTAGCAGCTATTAGCGACGATTCTCTTACAACCCATTATGTTATAAATCTCCGTATGACTCTTGAAACACTCTTCTAGGTTATCATTGGGCAATGCATTGCATCTGGTGAAGTTTTTGCAACTCTTTGCGACGATACTCATCCAGAAGATTTGTTTATTAATCATCCAAGTTAACTTTTCGTGATTGTTTTTATTTTTATGCCTGGTGCGCTTAGGACTTGTATTGAATTATGTTATTCGATGCTTGAGTGCTTTGAGTGGACTACTTACAAAACACCAAAGAGAATTCTCAAATGGCTTATGTGATCACTTGTACTTATATGACGAGTAATACAAAAAATTTTTTTAATGTTTTTTCCTAGTTGTTACATTTTTGATGAACAACTAATCTTGACATGAGTTTTTATATCTTCTAAGCGAATAACGCTCAGGAGAGCAATACTTAATTTTAAGACTAAATGAAATCTTCAAAAAATAAGTTGTAGTAACTCCAATATTTCATAAACTGTTATAGATATTCCAAAAACATGACTAGATATGTTTTTTTATACCCTCCACCATAGGATGGGGGGTATACTAATTTCGTCATTCTGTTTGTAACTACTCGAAATATTCGTCTGAGACCCCATAAAGTATATATATTCTTGATCGTCGCGACATTTTATGTCGATCTAGCCATGTCCGTCCGTCCGACCGTCGTCACGCTAACTTCCGAAGAAGTAAAGCGAGCCGCTTGAAATTTTGCGCAAATACTTCTTATTAGTGTAGGTCAGTTTGTATTGTAAATGGGCCATATCGGTCCATGTTTTGATATAGCTGCCATATAAACCGATTTTGGGTCTTGACTTCTTGAGCCTCTAGAGTTCGCAATTCTTATCCGATTGGAATTAAATTTTGCACGACGTGTTTTGTTATGATATCCAACAACTGTGCCAAGTATGGTTTAAATCGGTCCATAACCGGATATGGACCGGATGAAATTTTGCTCGTAGTAATTTGTTATAATATCCAACAAATGTGCCAAGTATGGTTCAAATCGGCTAATAACCTGATATAGCTGTCATATAAACAGATCTGGGGACTTGACTTCTTGAGCTTCTAGAGGGCGCAATTCCTATCCGATTTGGATAGGAATATAATTTAATTGTGGTCCAAACCGGACCATATCTTGATATCGCTCTAATATCAGAGCAAATATTTTCTTATATCCTTTTTGTGCCCAAGAAGAGATGACGGGAAAAGAACTCGACGAATGCGATCCATGGTGGAGGGTATATAAGATTCGGCCCGGCTGAACTTAGCACGCTTTTACTTGTTTTTTTTTTTTTTTGTAGGATATCATGAGCTCTATAATTTGCAGCTTGTAAGGGCTCAAAAAGTCAAATCAGGAAATCGGTTTGTATGGGAGCTATATCAGATTATAGACCGATTTGAACCGTACTTGGCACAGCTATAAGAAATAACACAACACTATGTGCTAAATTTCAGCCAAAAATTATGGCTTGTAAAGGTTCAAGAAGTCAAATCGAAAGATCGGATTATATGGGAGCTATATCAGATTAGAGATCGATTTAGACCGTACTTGGCACAGTTTTTGAAAGACATAACAAAACACTACATGCTCAATTTCATTTCCAAATCGAACAAAAATTGTGACTTGTAAGGGATCTAGAAGTCAAATCGGGAAATAAATTTACATGGGAGCTATATCAGGTTATAGACCGATTTAGAACATACTTGACACAGTTGTTGGGAGTCATAACGGAACACCACATTCAAAATTTCAGCCAAATCAGACAAACAGTGCGGATTCCAGGAGCTCACAAAGTCAAATCGGGAGATCGGTTTATATGGGAGCTTTATCTAAATCTAAACCGATATGACCCATTTGCAATCCCCAACGATCTACATCAATATTAAGTATCTGTACAAAAGTTCAAGTTGCTAGCTTTACGCATTCGACCGCTATCGTGATTTCGACAGACCGACCATCCGTTTGTGGACATGGCTAGATCAACTCAGAAGGCCGAGACGATCAAGAACATATATACTTTACGGGGTCTAAGGTGAATATATCGAGGTGTTACAAACGGAATAATTAGATTATTATACCCCCATCCTATGATGGTGGGTATAAAAAGCATTTTTCTTTGAGCACCATCTTCTTTAACTTGCTAGACATGACTCTTCTCCTCCAACAAGCCCTTCGGTCTATAAGATCCATGCAAGCAAAATAATATTGTAGACATCACTAACCAAGTGTCATAAATCATAACCGCAATTGTTTCGTGTCTAAGAAAGGGAAGAGTATTATGCTGCTCTACACGTAGCCTGAACAATTATAATTTGCAATAAAGAACAAAAAAAATAAATTTATTCAGAGTTAAAAGAATAGCTTCAAGAATACATATTACATTCAGGTGCACACATAAATCATTTTCTAATTAGCATCAAATCGTTTGAATTACATTCATCTGAGACTCATTGTTTTAGTAAAAGAAACTACGGAAGAATGTATGACTACTTAACATTATGTTAATAAGTAAAGAATTGAACAAAATGCATGAATATTGAGTTCTGGTTTTTTTTTGTAGATGTATTTTCGTTTATTGAATTGCACGACTTTTCTTTTGGCATTATGCTATTTGTTTTATTATACTCCTAACTAAAGATTGTGACTTTTGTGATGCCTTCAGCAATGCTAAACATCTCTACTTGACTATAGAAAGGAATTGCCTTATCATTGAATTTAACGCTGGAATTGGACAGTAATCATTAATATGAGAAAAGTTTTCCCGTTTTTCCTTAATGGAATGTTTGTAGAACATGGCAATCAACTTCTTATACATAGCTAAAATACTACTTAATTATTTATGTGGTTGTTCTTTAGATTCTGCTCTTTCTTTAAAAATTTAGCCCAGCAATATTTCCATCCAAAGTTCGTTCTTCAAGATATTATGACCCCTGAAAAATAAATGAATTGATGTATTAATTTTCTTCTATTCTCGCCGACTCTTCACGACAATGCCGAAGATCACTTTAAAAAACAGTCTATGTACACGGTTAGAAAAAGACGTTGCGGAGTCGTGAAAATTATATCGACTCCGGAAAAAGTAGTTAAAAATTTGTCAACAAAAAAACTTTAATTTAACACTTTTTTGTGATTTTTGAAGATCTTCTGGCTCGAGATCATATTCAATGCTTTCTACTCAAAGAATAGCATAACAAAGAACTTATAAAAGTTGAGCAAGTGTGTGTTGTTATTCAAAACACTTTGACTGGCTAGTGTATCATGATTTCTGCTACGCCATATAACTTCATCAGTACATTTGTCAAATTGATTAATGTGCCCTACATGCGCAAGAACGTCCTATTGAGAACGGTGTAGAGAACGCTCTAAACCTCAATAAGTCCTCTAACACTCCTTAGTGGAGCAAGAGAGAGAAAAGTCAGCGTGCTAAGATCGGACAGGCCCAATCTTATAAACCTTCCAAAATGGATAGAATTTGTCGAGTTCTTTTCCCGGTATCTTTTTTAGGCCAACAAAAGATAAAAGAAAAGTCAAGTCAGGAATCAGATGAATGATTTCCGAAGACCAAACAGATCGTTGATGAAAATTAGAAAAGGAGAAGGAGAAAGAACAGAGCCTTGGGGTACTCCTGCGGGTAATTTATATTCGGATGAGAACCCATCTACAACTCTGATAGTGCGATCTCTGAGAAAACTCTGAGAAAATAGATACTTACTATTGATGTAAGTCGTTAAAGATTGCAAATGGGTCATATTGGTTCAGATTTGGATATAGCTCCCATATAAACCGATCTCCCGATTTGACTTCTTGAGCCCCTGGAAGGCGCAATTTTTGTCGGATTTGACTGAAAATTTGCGGGTAGCTTAAAGCGTTCGACAGCTTTCATGATTTCAACAGACGGACGGACAAGGCTAGATCGATTCTGAATGCCTAGTCGATCAAGAAATAAATACTTTAAGGGGTCTAAGATCTATTTTTCGAGGTGTTACAAACGGAATGACCAGATTAGTATACCCCCATCCTATGGGACCGTTTCGCTATTCCACAATATTACACTCCCTTAACTCGGGCTGCGTCGATTAATCAAAGTTTTTGCCAGCAGTCCCCTGGCCTTCACGGCCACATCGTCTGCTTTTTCATTTCCCCTTACTCCGATATAGTCAGGCACCTAAACAATGCGGATCGTGCCATCCTCAGAGAAGGCGTTAATCTCCTCCTCACCCTCCCAGAGTGTTTGTGACCTTACTGTCCTGGTTATTATTTCCCTGATGGCTAGTTTACTGTCCATAAAGATGTTCACACTCAACATCCTCGCTTGAGAACCACACCACCTTATGCATTCCTTGATCGTCCTGATCTCTGCCTGCAGGATCGTTTTATGGTCAGGCAGTCTAAAACAGATCTCAGTCCCTGGGTTCTCAATGTAGACACCCAGGCCCACTCTGTCCCCTAGCTTTGATCCATCCGTGTTACATAATCTTCCAGATAGCAATACTAGGGTTCCCTCAGCAGTGCCTCGCACTCGACTTCAAGGTTCATCTCAGGTATCCGATCGAAAACCTCTTCCCTTTCTTCCAGATTTCCTACCGTCGCTTCGATTATACCGCGATGGTATGAGCTGCTCCCATCCTCAATCCATTCTTCCATCGTCTTAAGTCTCACCTTAATCTGTATGTAAGTGGCTGCCTCACACTCAATTTGTATGTCAATGGGTCGAATATCTAGAGTATTTTCCAGAGCCCTAGTGGGCGTGGTCCTCATCGCCCCGCCTATGTCAACACAACATGTTCTCTGAACCTGTTGTGTGGCACTTATGTTGAACTTTTTCTCCATAACAGTCCACCAGTGTTGGCCTAATCACGCTTCTGTGGAGCCAGTAGACTATCCTCGGATTCAGGCCCCATTTCAAGCCTACGGCCCGTCTACATAGGGCCCAACATCTGTGATCCTTCTAAGTGTACATTTGGCATCGAAGGATTCTTCTATTTTATGCACAACCTTGTGCAGGTTAGTCTCCTCCCACCTTCCCTTGACATAGGGATGCTGTTTGTATTTGAGCAGTTCACTGGATGTCCTAATCTATATCATGGTGTCCACAGTAGAAAGGACGTAAGGCTTATAGGTCCGTTGGCCTTTGGTGTTGCATAACTTGCATTGCCGGGCTTGGGTATAAACACCACCCTTGCCTCCTGCCAATCTTTCGGAGTATATGCAAGTCCTAGACACGCTGTGGAAATTTTTGGCCAGGTGGGCCGCTAGATAGTCTGTTTCTTTCTGTAGTAACGCCGGAAATATTCCATCAGGTCTGGGTAACTTAAATGATTTGAAGCTCCTCAAGCATTCCTTCATCATAAATTCCATAATTATAAACCTTCGATTAACATCTTTATTACAAGTCTCCGTGAGTACCATTGTATCCAGTAGAAAATGGGTCTTCATCAAAAGCCTCAACATGTCCTCCATTGTCTCTGCTCTCACTCCCATGGCGTCTACTTGAGTTTCAGCTTGGACATGACTTTTTGAGAGAACTTTTTTATCTTGGCGACGTCATTAACGCTATCGCCTAGTTCGCAGAAGAGCTTCCAAGAGGCACGTTCTGCCGCTCAGGTTATCTTATTGTATTGCTTGAGTCGTGTTGTATACACATCCCAATAAATGTCCGCTTCTTTTGACGTGCTCTGTTAAAAAAGTCTGCGGACCTCATCCCCAATATTGCGAATCTCTCCGGTCATCCAGGGTTTCTCTTGGGCTGATTTCCTTTCCCGAAGAGGACAACTATCTTCGAAGGACCCCAATAGTGCAGCTGTAATCCTGTTGACATTTTCGTCAATGTCTTCTATGCTTGGACAATCTAGATTGTCCAAAAATTACGTATATAACTCCGATTCACGCGAGTTTTGGTGAGAGGTTCTACACCATCTTGTCCCTAGAACGAACTCATACTGAAAATTTCAGGCCGACATATCAATGTTTACCATTTTGTCACCTCTTTCCATGCAAGTGACACCACTGTGCAATGGTGTCGTCACCATACGCGGGCGTTGTTGAAAATTTTGTCAACATCAGGAGTTTATTTTGTGAAAGCGTTGTTGATCTCGTGATCTGACTAAGTTTAAATGACTGTAAAAACATTATATATACAAGTACTTAGGCGGCTGGGGCAAATAACGCACAATCTAGGGATGTATAGAACAAAGGTTTGTTTCTCAGTAGAACACGTTTCGCTCTAAACAAACTGTTGTTGATTTATGAACATTTGTGGTTAATCTGATGACAACTATGTGTTGATTCGCTTTGATGAATCAATGTTCGGCGGTGGTTATCTCCTTGCTAATGCTGGCTACATTTGTGAGGTATACTGCCATGTTAATATAATTTTTACCAAGTGGTGTGGCAATACGGCACGCCGTTCTAACTCGTCATTGTAAAGGAGGTCCTTCTCATTAATCTTAAACTTTAATAGGACTGCACTCATTGATATGAGAGAAGTATCTCCTTTTCCTTAATGAAATGGTTATGCTAAATTTTGTAGAAGTTAATGCTTGATGTTTTCGATGTCTGTATATATGAGCTAGTGTTTCAATTTAGAATCTGGTCAAACCTCCGTCGAACAGAAAAATGTTCCCCAATTCGATGTTCTTCAGTAAGTTGGCATATTTACAGCAGTAAAGCCTACGATCATCACTCGTCTGATTCGTAATATTAGGGAGCCTGAGATCAATATTTCAAATCATAACAAACGGAATGACTTGGTTTCCATACCACCATCCCATAGAGAAGGGTACAATGAATAACGTTTCCCACATTGTTTCAATGATTTTATGTCTGAAACCACATTGAAATCGTTCTTTGACACTGCCATGGTGTGTGTTTTTTCACATTCAATCAGAATTGCACTTCTGAATGTGAGTTTTATCAAAAGTTTCTCTCTTCTGTGGTCTCGAATAAACAAAAGCCAAATGGTATAAATTGATTGTTGCAAATTACTTTAATTTACTCACTGACTTTTGATAAAAAGCAACACCCCCCTCCCCCCCCACAAAAATAAGAAACATAGCTTCAAACAACATAGGCCAACATGCCTAAATCCTTTTAAACATCAACAGCTAAAGAAACAACGACGAATTAGTTCTTATCTCGCAAAATATACCAAACGAATGGACATGCGGTCGGACGGACGAGTGAATGCTTTGCAACAGGGTTGCCATTGCACGATGTTGTTCATTTTGCGATTTTTCATAGTTAAAAGGTGATTTTGAATAACCGCCTTGTCAAAGTACAAAAAATGCATTCGCCGATTTTTACAATGGGTGCAATTAATTAACAAAGAATTTACGCATTGATTCTTTTTAAAGAGGGCCACATTGATATGTATACCTGTTCCTTAATGGAATGTTAAATTTTTACAAACGTCATGACTAGAGTAGTTTTCCAATTCCATGTTGGTGAGCAAAAAAAACTAATTTGCTACTCGTATTATGTAAACAGCCGTAGCGCTCTCATTTGCATTGTCAAGAAGCTCTTGCCTCTTTGCTGCCCACACCATTTATCACTAGTTGCCTATTTTTATCAGTTTCGTCGAAATTGTTCAATTGGTCGCACGCAACATTAAGACCTTATAAAAGTTCTAGGTAATAAATGATTAAAGTAGTGAAAACTATATAAAAATTTTATAAATCAAAGGAAAAGTGAAGTGCAACTCTTATATTTACTAATTTCAATGGAAATTTGTTCAAAAAACATTGCAATTTGCAAAAAAAAAGAGTTGACAAAAAAGTTTTGATTGCGGTTTTCGGGTTTGCGTTTCGTTGTGTGTGTATCCATAATTTATTTTGTTTTGTTATTGTGCAATGTGTGAGAGAGAGAGAGAGAGATGGTGAACACGTCATGTTGTCAGATTTGTTTAAGTGTTTTTTTTTGCATGTTATGAAGAAGTTGACTTTGCTTAGCCAAGTTCTTCACCAATGAAAATGTAAAGAAATTGCATCAGCCTATTGTATAGCAAACAAGTGTATTAAAAAAGTTTGGCATATTCAAGCAATAATAAAGAATACGTCATCGTATTACTAAGCAAAAAAGAGTTTTGAATGCGACAATGAAAACAAAAACAAAACAAATATATTTTGAACCTTTTTAAATCACCTTTTTGCATGTAGCCCATCACTATTTTAGAGGTAAGTTTTGAAAAATTTTTCAAAAATTAAAATCTTTATATAATAAAAATAAATTAAATTTTTCAAAAAAAAAAATTTAGTTAAATATTTTCTGAATAAAACTATCAATGACATTTTCCCGATACAAACATTGTGAAAGACATTTCCTTAAACAAAATTTCAACCACATTTTCCTAAAGACTTCTATTACTCTTTGGATGGAGCGGCCTTCAAATACAAGGCTCAAATTTCAATATCAGATTCGTACTTTACTTCGATAAACCCTTCAGTTGAGTCCCATTGACCCATTCGACTTAGGTTAGGTTAAATTGAAAAGAGGGTGCATTAATCGGCCCCATGTCACTGTAGACATACACCTAAGCCAGTAATCGGCTTGTTGTGCGATTAAAAGGTAACTTCAAACAAGTATTGGGTTGCCCAAAAAGTAATTGTCGGTAATATAGTAGTAATATAGTCGGCGTTGACAAATTTCTTCAACGGCTTGTGACTCTGTAATTGCATTCTTTCTTCTGTCAGTTATCAGCTGTTACTTTTAGCTTGCTTTAGAAAAAAAGTGCGCGAAATTTTGTTTACATTTGTTTGTTTGGCGTCAATTTTAATATGGGTACCACATGTATTGAAAGAAATTCATTTAACAAACCGAATCAACGCTTGTGATATGCACCTTTAACGCAATGAATTCGATCCGTTTTTAAAACGAATCATAACTGGAGATGAAATATGGATTGTTTACAACAACGTTAGTCGAAAACGATCATGGTCCAAGCATGGTGAACCAGCTCAAACCACTTCAAAGGCTGATATCCACCAAAAGAAGGTTATGCTGTCTGTTTGGTGGGATTGGAAGGGTGCCGTATATTTTGAGCTGCTTCCAAGGAACCAAACGATTAATTCGGATGTTTACTGTCAACAATTGGACAAATTGAATACAGCCATCAAGGAGAAGCGACCAGAATTGGTCAATCGTAAAGGTGTCATATTCCACCAGGACACCGCTAGACCGCACACATCTTTGGTCACTCGCCAAAAACTGAGTGAGCTTGGCTGGGAACTTTTAATGCATCCACCATATGGACCTGACCTTGCACCATCATTGCACTACCATTTATTTCGATCTTTGCTGAACTCCTTAAATGGCAAAACTTTCGGCAATGATGAGGCTATAAAATCGCACTTGGTTCAGTTTTTTGCAGATAAAGGCCAGAAGTTCTATGAGCGTGGAATACTAAATTTGCCAGGAAGATGGCGAAAGGTTTTCGAACAAAATGGCAATTATATATTTGATTAAAGTTCATTCAAAGTTTTATTAAAAATGCATTTACTTTCTTTTAAAAAATCCGCAATTACTTTTTAGGCAACCCAATAAAAGCGTGCTAAGTTCGGCAGGGCCAAATCTTATATACCCTCCACCTTGAATCGCATTTGTCGAGTTCTTTTCCCGGCATCTATTCTTAGGCAAAAAAAAAAAGGATGAAAGAAAAGATTTGCTCTGCCATTAGAGCGATATCAAGATATGGTCCGGTTCGGACCACAATTGAATTATATATTGGAGACCTGTGTAAAATGTCAGCCCATTCGAATCAGAATTGCGCCCTTTGGGGGCTCCAGAAGTAAAATAGAGAGACCGATTTATATGGGAGCTGTATCAGGCTATAGACCGATTAAGACCATAATAAACACGTATGTTGAGGGTCATGAGAGGATCCGTTGTACAAAATTTCAGGGAAATCGGATAATAATTGCGACCTCTAGAGGCTCAAGAAGTCCAGATCCCAGATCGGTTTATATGGCAGCTATATCAGTTTATAAACCTATTTAAACCTTATTTGACACAGTTGTTGAAAGTAAGAATAAAATACGTCATGTAAAATTTCAGCCAAATCGGATAAGAATTGCGCCCTCTAGAAGCTCAAGAAGTCAAGTTCCCAGATCTGTTTATATGACAGCTATATCAGGTTATGAACCGATTTGAACCATACTTTGCGCAGTTGTTGGATATCATAACAAAATACTTCGTGCAAAAATTCATTCGAATCGGATAAGAATTGCGCACTCTAGAGGCTGAAGAAATCAAGACCCAAGATCGGTTTATATGGCAGCTATATCAGGTTATAGACCGATTTGAACCATACTTGGCACAATTGTTGGATATCATAGCAAAACACGTCGTGCAAAATTTCATTGCAATCGTATAAGAATTGCGCACTCTAGAGGCTCAAGAAGTCAAGACCCAAGATCGGTTTATAAGGCAGCTATATCAAAACATGGACCGATATGGCCCATTAACAATACCAACCCACCTACACTAATAAGAAGTTTTTGTTTTTTGTTCGACAGACAGACGGACGGACGAACAGACGGACGGACAGACGGACAGACGGACGGACGGACAGACGGACGGACGGACATGGCTAGATCGACATAAGATGTCGACGATCAAGAATATATATACTTTATGGGGTCTCAGACGAATATTTCGAGTAGTTACAAACAGAATGACGAAACTAGTATACCCCCCATGCTATGGTGGAGGGTATAAAAAAAAATATGTTAGGAATTCCGTGCTATTTACAAAATCCTTAATTGTTTTCCATACCACTCCCCTAAGTTAGTTCGTGTCTGGTATCGTGTCCCTACCTAAGTACCGGTGTCTGTTAGCCGCGAAAGCCGGACAATGGCATTGGAAATGCTCCAACGTCTCATCATCTTCCCCACATGCCCTTCACATGCTAACACTTGCCGCACCGATTTTGTATAAGTGAGCTCGTATGTGTTCCTTTATGACACCAAATGATACTGTCCTCCCTTTTACTTCCTTTCAGTAAGGTATTGGAGAGTAAAATAGGAATAATGTATTAGAAACTATGTTTGAGTACCCTGGTGGCCGCTCCAATCCCATAACTCCTCCAAACAGACATATTGGGCATTCATATCAATATGGGGCTCAAATGAAAGGTATTGCCGAGTAGACTATGAAATTGCCAAATTTTAGTACATACTTCTGACCGAATTCTGAACATTTGGTGCACTGGGTGGTTATAGTATTTCTTTTCAGATTGATTATAAGGAGTCTGTAACCTTCCTGAAGGGTTAGTTTTTTTTGCATCATTTTGACCCTAAACTATACCAAGCTTAAATTAAGAACCTCTGTCGATTTATATTCGATGTATAATAGCGAGTTCTGTTTGTTTTTAAACTCAATGGCAACACTGCTTGGCACATTGCCGTTGTCCAATATCCAGATTATAGCAAAGCTTTAATATTTTAAATACGTCCATGTCCATTGGCAGGCAGTCTATGTCGATCGACATATCGTCGAAGCACCATCCCCACCACCATCGCCACCAAGTAGATGAAATGGCCAAACAAAATTCCAGCCGTATATGGATTTGGAAATAAAATTTATTGCCATCATTGATGAATTTGAAATGTTTACAAATTGCAAATGCACAAACATCCATACGAGAACACCACGGCAAAAGGCAGAGAGCTGCAACTACTTTGGCACAAAAAAAAAACTGTAAACCATTTGTGAGACTTGTGGAAGAGAAAGAGAAGCCTTGTCGCGTTCATGTCATGTGATACCTAAATAGCCACACACGGCTGCAGTCAGAGTAGCACATAACACCGGCAACATACAAATGTTTCACGATGATCCTAGCCTGAATATACGGCGGTCAGTCAGTCATTCAGTCATTCACTCATTCATATGGAGATTTGGTGTGGGCTATATAGTCTAAAACATTAGCTGACAAAGCGCTGCCTTAGTAGCTTTCCGGGAGTACTGAGGCAAATGGACACGAAAACACACACTTAAGGACAAATACTATGGGGAGTAGATTAACGTGAAACGAAAGAATTAAACTTGATTAACAGATGGTGTTAAAGACGAATTAAGGTTGCGCTTCGTTTTAAACAATCAATAAAAGCTTAAGGAAATGATTCATCCAAAACCAAAACTCCAGCATAAAACATTTGATTAAAAACTTTTTGAGGAAAGATATTGGAAATGTAGATTACACCATGTGATTAGTAGTATAGCAATAGGTAAGTGGCAACTACATAAAGACTGCCACCACCCAAGTACCCTGCTAGTTATGCGCAGAAAATTTTATCCTGGAAAATCTCTATTAGAAACAGAGAGGAGACTTTTGTCAAATTGTTGAGTGCTGCCATGTTTAAGTTGAATAAAAAACGACTTTCTTTTTACACTTGAATTCGAACGGAGTACCGCTGAGCGATACCTACTCGTAGAGAAACATAAAAGAGGAGATAGCAACTTCTGAAATATTTTTTCATAGATTTTCGCTAGAATTTGGTTTGTCTATGTTAATACTATAAATTCCCAAGTTTGCCTATGCAAATGCAGATTTGCCCACAAATAGGGGTTCTACATATGTATGAGCGCTGTACGATTCAAGTTTTGAGCTCCATGATAAGAAGTCTCTTTTTATAGTCGAGTCCAAACGGCGAACCCCAGTGCGACTTCTTTTTGGGGAGAAGTATATCTCATATGTCGCCAGCACTTGCAATACAATAATTCGTTGTTTGTTAACTGTCCCTCATACATGGAATAACTTAACATACCTTCTCTAAAGTAAAGATGCCACACTCCATGTAGCTATTGTATGGTTAAATGCTTTGGAGAATTGATTTTTGGTGTAAACGATGTGCAATTTTAATGGATTGCAAAACAGATAAGAAGGGAAAAACATTTTTGGTCTACTCTTTCTCTGTCTTTGGACTTGACACACTGCTTAAAATACACTTTTAATTGGAATAGGCAATTCTGTTCATCCTAGTCACCAATCTGAAATTAAAAACAAGTAAGAGCGTGCTAAGTTCGTCCGGGCCGAATCTTATATACCCTCTATCATGGATCGCATTTGTCGAGTTCTTTTCCCGGCATCTCTTCTTAGGCAAACAAAGAATATTGATTAAGAACTCTTATGTTATTGGAACTATATAGAGTTATACTCCGATTCGGATCATAAATGAATGCTGAATATTGCAGAAGTCATTGTGTAATATTTCAGCTTATTCGGATAAGAATTGCGCCTTATAGGGGCTCAAGAAGCAAAATCGGGAGATAGGTATATGTGGGAGATGTATCAAGTTATTGATCGATTCAGACCGTATTAGATACGTATGTTTAAGGTAATAAGAGAAGCCGTTGTACAAAATTTCTGCCAAATCGGATGACCATTGCGCCCTCTAGAAGCTCAAGAAGTCAAAATCCCAGATCGGTTTATATGGCAGCTATATCAGGATATGCACCGATTTTACGCAAAATTGTTGGAAGTCATAACGAAACACCTCATGCAAAATTTCAGCCAAATCGGATAAGAATTGCGCGCCCTATTGCCTCAAAAAGTCAAGATCCAAGATCGGTTTATATGACAGCTATACCAGATTATAAACCGATTTGAATCATACTTAGCATAGTTGTTTGAAGTTATACCAAAACATTACATACAAAATTTCAAATCGGACGAGAATTGCGCCCTCTAGAGGTTCAAGAAGTCAAGATCCCAGATCGGTTTATATGGCAGCTATATCAGGTTATGGACCGATTTAAACCATATTTGGCACAGTTATTGGAAGTCATAGCAAAACACCTCATGCATGCTAGATCGACTTCAAATGACATGACAGTCAAGACTTTATGGGGTCTTAGATGCATATTTCTAGGTGTTACAAACAGAATGACGAAATTAGTACACCCCCATCCTATGGTGGAGGGTATATAAAAATGGGAATGAAGAAACTGATTCCAAGTCGCATTTGAGGAAATTCTAATTGTCTCTCGTCGTATGCCGGCCAAAATTGGTGTCACCGGTACCGACCAAAACCCCATACCTCGGAACTGCTTTCGAATACTCAGAGGTGACCCCATATCTGATAATTATCCATATCATCTTCATTGTGTCTGCATCCAGATCTCCTTATTGATGCATTCATACTCTACGCTGCTGCTTTAAGGATCATCATCTTCCTGCGTAATACCAGTTCGACATATTTCATCATCGCCAACCAGTTCCTCTTGTTCTCCAACTTTCCTTTAAGTATTGTTTTAGGTAAAATGTCGCAGCCAGTTCTCGTTCCCTGCGTCTTTAAACTAGCGCTAGCATTAGAAGAAGTTGTGCTCTGCGCCTTATACATGCACGTGCTAGAAACGCATTGTATGCATTGAGTCCCATATTGCCATGGTCGGTAAATATGTCCGATTTAGGGGTGTTTTGGGGGTTGGGGTGGTCCCCCAAGCACTTGGTCCGATAATGGGATATCAGATACGTTTTCTTATTCTAAATACCTTTCATTTAAGTCCCATATTGTCGTGATTGGTCTAAATATATGTTTGGTAGGTTTTAGGATGGGGCGGTCCCCCTAAGTACCCCATCCGATATTTGGATACCAAATTTTTTTTTTAGTGTACTATATGAGAACACACAAAATTTCGCTTAAATCGCACCACCCATCTCCGAGATCTGGCGTTCCTGAAAATAAGGGTAAGGGGGAGGGTCCGCCTCCACATCCGCATATCGGGGCTTAGTCGTCGCTGGCTGTCATTCATCCAACTTTGTGACGATCTCTTGACGGTCTCTTTTCGAAAGCGCCCTCTCTCTCCTATCTGAGGTCTATTATTTTATCACAATAAAATACAAATGTTGAGACAATTCCAGTTATTACAAGGGCTGCGGGCTCCTCCATTGTTCGGTAGGTTAATAAATCCCTGAGAGTCGCCGTCCGGTGTAGCGAGTGGAGAGATTTCTGTCGGTACGCCATCTGCAGTGTCTGCTCCCATATAGCAGGATATTATTGCATATTTTCATAAAGAGTCTGCGCCTGCTCGGCAGAATCCCACATTTGTTTGCCACCGGTTGAATGAGTTACGTCGGCCATTGTAGTGGCAAACCGGATTTGGTTCGCTTAGGTTAGGTTTGTATCCCCTCAGATCCCAAAATATATGACAAATCTCTTGGACTTAACCACTTTGTCGTCTGGGCGCATATCCAATTCCACTGGCATATTTCTTTTCGTTACGAGCAATAACTCCATCTTGTGCATCGCAAGTTGCAACCGTGAGAGTCCAGCCCTTCATTTTACCTAAGCATCAACCGCCGTAGTTTGTGCTTTGTCAGCTCCGATGTTGTCAGGATATTCTACTAGAAAGGTTCCGTCTAGCATCTGTTCGCAGTATTGCTTAATAATAGGAATTCCAGAGACCCGATTCCGATACAGAGTCCTGTGCTGCTCCTGTTTTGACCTCATATGCACTGGTTCATCTTGATGGTTATAAATCAGTACCCGGTTATGTACGAAACTCCTCACCATTTTTATCAGATTCGCCTGTACGTTAAAGTCCTGTCTGAGTATCCAAAGGACGTCAAACCACCTGAGGCTACGGTACGCCATCTGCAGTGTCTGCCTCCATATTTCGCTCCCACATAGTAGGATGTTATTGCATATCTTCATTAAGAGTCTGCGCCTGTTCGGCATAATCCCACATATGTTTGCCATCAGTCGACTGAGTTACGTCAGGCAATGTAGTTGTATCCCCTCAGATCCCAAGATATATGACCGATCTCTTGGACTTCATCAGTATGTCGTCTGGTCGCATATCCAATTCCACTGGCATATTTCTTTTCGTTAGAGGCAATAACTCCATTTTGTGCATCGTAAGTTGCAACCGTAAGAGTCCAGCCATTCCATTTATCTTAGCATCACCCGCCGTAGTTTGTGCTCTGTCACTTCCTTTATCGTCAGCATATTCTACTAGAAATGTTCCGTCTAGCAGTTGTTCGCAGTATGCCCTAATAATAGGAATTTTAGAGACCCGATTCCACTACAAAGTCCTGTGCTTCTCCTGTTTTGACCTCATATGCACTGGTTCATCTTGGGGGTTATAAATTAGTACCCGGTTATATATGAATCTCCTCACCATTTGATTCAGATTAGCCTGTACCTTAAAGTCTTCTCTGAGTATCCAAAGGACGTCAGACCATCAGAGGCAAATGCCTTCATCACATCCAGTATGTCTAACAAGGCAAAAGGGAGTAGTGTGGCTTCTTTGCCTGGCTGCCTCTACTACCTCCACCACATATCTGAGAGCTCCAATCGTGGACATTCCCGTCCGGAAGTCCTGTTATTTAACCTAAATAGTGGCGACATGAAATCAAGACTTTATATGTCGCTTTAAAAGCTTGCCTACCATGTTCAGCAAAAATATTGGCTTTAGATTCCATTTGCATTTATTTATGAGCACCAATTTTGATTTCTCTCATATGTCCGCAAAAAATTCCACCCAATAGGCAACGGTTGAACATTTTCGGAAGCACTCCGGTCTATTTTCTGTTCTGACGGTACTCCATCTGTTCCGATGTTTCGTCGGGTCCAGTGTCTTTTCTGCTATAAAGGCTACACGCCGTTTTCTTCACATCCAGTTTGGCCAACAAGGCAAAAGAGTTGGAGTAGTGGGTTCTTTGCCTGGTTGCCTCTACTACCCCCACCACACAACTGAGAGCTCCAAGCGTGGACATTCCTGTCCGGAAGTCCTGTTATTATCCTGCCATGTTTCGCAAAAGTAGTGGCTTTAGATCCCATTTGCATTTATTTATGAGTCCACATTTCTAAGAACCAGATTTAATTTCTCTCATATATCTGCAAAAATTCCACCTAATAGGCAACGGTTGAACATATTCTGAAGAAACTCGGGTCTGTTCTGACGGTACTCCATCTGTTCGGATGTTACTCCCTCTATTTCGACGGTGTTTCGTCGGGTCCAGTGTCTTTTCTGCTATAGAGGCTACGAGCCGCATTTTTTAGCATCCCTGTAGAGAAGTTTCCATTTTCTCTGCAGTCGTGTCGGAGAAAAAGAGTGTGCACTTTATTTTTTATCGTTCTCCCATCCTTCTTCACCATCGTCTCGTTGAGTGTCAAGACCCAGGAACTCTGCGACTAAGATAGGATGAGTCCACAGGGATCTGGGTCTGAGTCGAGTGGGTCTGTCTGGGCAGTTAAACAGGTGACGTGTATCATGTGGTCTCTGATTACAATCGGGACATACATCTTGTACGTCGGCATCAATACTTGCTCTGTAGGAGTTGAGGCGGCTGCATCTGCTGGAACGTAATTGGGCCAGAACTACTCTGGTTTGCCGGGGGAGGTCAATTTCTTGAGGTGCAATGGAAGGCGGTTGTTCTCCAAGGACCACATTCAACCGGTAGCTTCATTCACCATATGTGCTACCGTGTCTGCATGAATGTTGTCTAGACCTGCTTGATATGCCACTTGATCTAGAGGTTCTATCTTGTAGCGCTGAACCTCACGTTCTAGATCATGTAGATCTGCTTTAAGGCTTCTGGGTGGGGGATATCTATCCACCTCCGTGATAACAGACCAAAAGGTATTGCTTAGACAGCATGTAGTTATGTCTTCGCACTGGTAGGATCTTTGTCTCCAGATGGAGGTGGTCTACATAAGAACTGAGAAGACATCCCATCGCAGTTCGGAGGGCGGCATTCTGACAGATCTGAATATTATTCCACTGCGTGTCACAAAGCTGAAGAGACCACGCTGGCGCAGGCATTTACCACAGACCGGCCAATTGCTTTGTACTTGGTCAACAAGGTTTCTTTGTCTGCATCCCAAATGCTGCCGGCAAGTGACTTGAGGACCTTGTTTCTACTTCTAGAGTAAAAATTTATATATGAGCAGCGGAGATAGTTCATTTTGTCAGATGTTCTCGGGGAAATTTGAATACAAGCGTTCAAACTCCAATATTATCCGCCATTCTCCCATCCTTTTTCGCAATTGGACTTCGGGTATCGAGTTTCTCCATCACAACTTTGTATCCGAAGCTTCTTTGCTCAGCAGTTGCTTTAGCGTCCTTACCCCAGTGGAATGAGTTGTAGGCACGAAATAACTTTGAGGATTACACAGTCTGGACCATTGAGGCCCGATCTGTGTGGTATTCATAGCTGTCTGTTGAAATCACGCTAAAGTCTTTGAAAATAGAAATATTGAGCTGAAACTTTGCACAGATTCTCTTTTTGTCCATAAGCAGGTAGAGTTCAAAGATGGGTTATATCGGACTATAGCTTAACATAGCCCCCATATAGACCGATCCGCCGATTTAGGGTCTTAGGCCCATAAAAGCCACATTGATTATCCGATTTTGCTGAAATTTGGGACAGTGAGTTGTGTTAGCCCCTTCGACATGCTTTGTTAATTTGGCCAAGATCGGTTCAGATTTGTATATAGCTGCCATATAGACCGATCCTCCGATTTAGGGTCTTAGACCCATAAAAGCAACATTTATTATCCGATTTTGCTAAAATTTGGGACAACGAGTTTTGTTAGGCCCTTCAACATACTTCGTCAATTTGGCTCAGATCGGTCCAGATTTTGATATAGTTGCCATATAGACTGATCGTCCGATTTAAGGTTTTGGGCACATAAAAAACGCATTTATTATCCGATTTTGCTGAAATTTTGGACAGTGAGTTGTGTTAGACCCTTCGACATCCTTTGTTAATTTGGCCCAGATCGGTCCAGATTTGGATATAGCTGCCATATAGACCGATCCTCCGATTTAAGGTTTTGGGCACATAAAAGGCGCATTTATTGTCCGATGTCGCCGAAATTTGGGACCGTGAGTTAAGTTAAGCCCCTTGATAAACTTCTGCAATATGGCACAGAACGGTTCAGATTTGGATATAGTTGCCATATAGACCGGTCTCTCGATTTAAGGTTTTGGGCCCGTAAAAGGCGCATTTATTATCCGATTTTACTGAAATTTTGGACAGTGAGTTGTGTTAGCCCCTTCGACATCCTTTGTTAATTTGGCCCAGATCGGTCCAGATTTGGATATAGCTGCCATATAGACCGATCCTCCGATTTAAGGTTTTGGGCACATAAAAGGCGCATTTATTGTCCGATGTCGCCGAAATTTGGGACAGTGAGTTAAGTTAAGCCCCTTGACAAACTTCTGCAATATGGCACAGAACGGTTCAGATTTGGATATAGTTGCCATATAGACCGATCCTCCGATTTTGGGTCTTAGGCCCTTAAAAGCCACATTTATTATCCGATTTTGCTGAAATTTGGGACGCTGCGTTGTGTTAGCCCCTTCGACATCCTTTGTTAATTTGGCCCAGATCGGTCCAGATTTGGATATAGCTGCCATATAGACCGATCTCTCGATTTAAGGTTTTGGGCACATAAAAGGCGCATTTATTGTCCGATGTCGCCGAAATTTGGGACAGTGAGTTAAGTTAAGCCCCGTGACAAACTTCTGCAATATGGCACAGAACGGTTCAGATTTGGATATAGCTGCCATATAGACCGGTCTCTCGGTTTTAGGTTTTGGGGCCATAAAAGGCGCATTTATTGTCCGATGTCGCTGAAATTTGGGACAATGTTCGGTTCTTTAATATATTTCATCAATTTGGCCCAAATCGGTCCAGCTTTGAATATAGCTGTCATATAGACCTGTAATATTCTTTGCATGCCTATTGTGTGATTCGCTAACATCTTCCTGGCCCTGTAGGTAATCCGTAGGGCCTTTTGCATTCTGCACCATTTCGGGGGGCTATATCAGTGCTTTAGCTTGTGTCCGGTAGATCTCTCAAGTCATTGTACATTGTAGACAAAGACATAATGATGGTACAAACTTTTTCATCACCCATCTGAACATCTCTTTGGATTCCATCAGACACGGTTTAGATTTACGTACCTCTCTATAGACATATCGTTCGATTTATACAAGTAAGGTGTGAAATAAGACAATTTCCAGCCGATCTGTATGTATGGTAGACCCAACCAAATCTAAAAAAGTTCCTTGTTCTTAATTATTAAATTTTTTTCTTACTTCTTTACACAATAAAAGGTGGTATTGCAAACATTTGCTTGCTCTTAACGTTATAGAAGACAAAAAATATTCTCGTTTACATACTGAGAACACCCTAAAAGGGACATGGGTCATATTAATAACATTTTTCTCATTTTACTTTTTTGCGAACATTGTCAAGAGTTAATTAATTAAAAAAGTTTGTAATTCGCAGAAAAAAAAAAGAACTTCAAACGTGGCACCTGGTGCAAAAATGGCCTGCATCATTTTGGCTTTTGCTTCATTTTTCGTAAAGAATTTCCAATTTTTTTTTTTTGTAAATGACGGTGACAATGTGCCGCAAAAAGATGGGGGCAACACACATTTTTTTCGTTTAATGTGTCAGAAAGCCAAAGAATGATGGTAAAATATGAATATGAAATGAATTCAAATGTAGTTTGAAGCTGACGGTTATGCTTCTGACCAAAAGCGTTAAAATTGTGTTTTTTCTACTTGCGGAGACGATGGAGATATTAGCAAATATTTTAATTTACATTGTTGTGTGTGTGTTAATGTTGGGCAATGCAATGTAATGTCGTCCGAACAAGAGTCCTTTTTTCTCTTAGTCTTAGTCAACATTGATTCTGCGCAATGGACATAATATATTCGTTAAAAAATAATTACTTGTGGAGCTGATGCAGTGCATACTTGTATTGGGTTGCCCAAAAAGTAATTGCGGATTTTTCATACAGTCGGCGTTGACAAATTTTTTCACAGCTTGTGACTTTGTAATTGCATTCTTTCTTCTGTCAGTTATCAGCTGTTACTTTTAGCTTGCTTTAGAAAAAAAAGTGTAAAAAAGTTTATTTGATTAAAGTTCATTCTAAGCTTTATTAAAAATGCATTTACTTTCTTTTAAAAAATCCGCAATTACTTTTTGGGCAACCCAATATATGAAGATTTAGATTGTCCGTCTACTTTATCATAAACTATCTGGACAGGGCCTGCTCCGCTGCGCCTTCATTCAATCTCTTATTTTATCTGAGCCCTATACTGTCTCGGTCGAAAAAGAAGTCCTGGGATGCTGATACGACCTTTCAGTTATTTCGCCCCAATGTGAATATCATATTGGTGCTCTTCTCCCACATACCTTTCATTTGAGCCTTATATTGCTATGGTCGATAAGGATGTCCGATATATGGGTATTTTTGGGGCTGAGGTGGATCCCCATATGCCAATACCTTTCGCCAATGCCTTTCGCCAATCCCACCCTAAATCTCACCACCCTAATCCCACCCTAAGGATACCAAAGTTTTTGTTTTTGAGTTTTTGTAAACAAACTAAATTCGCTTATATTGTCCCACTAATCTCCGAGATCTTGTGTTTGTGAATAAAGGGTAAGGGAGGGTCCGCCCAATAAAGTTAGGATGTTCGATCTACTTCATTCTCTTGGTTTTGGTGGTGGATTGGAGTAGCCCAACCCTTTGCACCGAAAATGTATATCAGATTCATACTCTACTCTCAAAAACCACATTTGAGCTACATATTGCTATAGTCGGTATACATGTGTGGTTTAGGGGGAGTTTATGAGGTGAGGCGTGCCTGAAACACATGGCCGTAAAACATACATCAGATTTGATCCCGTTTTTGCCATAATCTACAAATTTGTCCAGTCTAAGGGTTATGTAGGGTGGGGCGGCCACCCACTCACTTTCAAATTTTTGCCCATGAACATTCCACTAAGGAACAGGGGCAAACTTCTCACCTATCATTGAGTGCAGTCCGATTGAAGTTTAAGCTCAATGATAAGGCATACCGCAGTGCGACACCTCTTTGGAGAGTAGTTTTACATGGCATAGTACCTCACAAATGTTGCCAGCATTAGGAAGGGAAAGCCACCGCTGAAAATTTTTTCTGATGTTCTTGCCAGGACTCGAACCCAGGCGTTCAGCGTCATAGGCGGACTTGCTAACCTCTGCGCTACGGTGACCTACGCCCACGCACTTACCCCTGCAAAAAATATCAACATCGTGCTCTACTCCCAATTTTTTTTTTATTTGCGCCACAATTGCGATTGGTTTAGGGGGAGTTTATGGGGTGAGACGACTCTCCAAACACTGGGCCTCAAAATTGGATATCAAATTTGTTTTCTAATATCAAATACCTATTATATATTATCGTAGTAGGCAAACATGGCTGGTTTGAAGGGAGTTGAAATGATATCAGCATCGTGCTAGAGCCCGATTTAGTTTGAGCCCCATAATGTCAAGCATATCGTAGGTGGCTATATGGATAGTCAGGGCTACCGGTCTCGTTTATATTGGTTATCAAGATTCAAAAACATATTTCAAAGCTATCACCTGGGATAGCACATTTTTAAAGATCCGCAGGTCCTCCTGTGTCTATCCCAATTTGAGGGTACAAAGTGTAGTCTACTACGAAAGACACCAAGGAATAAATTTTTATATCAGAATTTTATTCTACTTTAAATACCTATCATTTGATACCATCCAAAGCGGTAAAAGTATCCTGTTGGTGGTGTTTTTGTGGTGGGGGAACCCCCCCCCCCCCCACACTGACATTTTAATGTCCAGTTCATACGCTACTCTTAAATTCCTTTCATTTGATACCCATATTTTCTCAATCGGAGAAGATGTTCGTTCGGGTGGGTTTTGGGATGGGGCGTCCCCCTAGGTTATTTGATACCCATTTTCTTAGTTTTGGGTACCATAATATGGCATGCAAGATTTCGCTTAAATCGGTGCACCTATAGGATGTATATAGGATGGGGGTATACTAATTTCGTCTGTAATACACCGAAAGTCGGACCCTCCTCTTACACAAAAATACTACTCACAAATAAAAGTGGACCAATCGGGACAATATGGGATTCAATTGAAAGGTAGAGAGTAGAGTACGAATTTCATAACAAAAGTTGAGTCCATGAACCTGGCGAGCCGCCCCAGCCCCAAAACCCCTTAAAATAGGTTCACTTGACGATCATGACAATGCGGAACTCAAATGAAAGGTATTCGAGAGTAAATTACGAATATGGTCACAAAGTAGGAATAGGAGTTATAATTTTTTGATAACGGAAAGGGGCGGATCCTCCCCCGTTACCCCAAAAACCCCAACCAAAATCAAAAGTGGACAGATGGGTATCAAATGGTAAGTATGCGGGAAAAGATAACGAATTTGCCATACAAATTCATGTGAAAGTATAGGGGGTCACCCCACCTCCACAAAAACGCCCAAAATGGGCACATTAGCCAATCACGGATATATGGAACTCGGTTTGTTTGTTCCGTATAAACTGAAAAACGGCAGAACCAATGTTCTCCAAATTTTCGCTAATTTTATAAGTTGGTCTGGAAGAAAACATAGGCTCTATAATTTTTCGGTATCGGAAGGGGGAAGGACTCTCCCCCTTATGTCAAAAACACTATCCAAAATCAAAATTGGACCGATCAGGACAATATAGGTATCACATGAAATGTATTGGAGAGTAGAATGCGAATATGGTATTAAAATTTGATTCTAAGTACCCATCGGGCCGCCCCAACCCCAAAACTCCCCCAAACAGACATATTGGACGTTCATTTCAATATGGGGCTCAAATGAAAGGTATTCGGGAGTAGATTTCGAATCTGATATACGAAATCAGATCGAAGTATAGGGGGTGACGCCACCTCTCAAAAACGCCATTAGGCCCATACTTGGCTGAACAGATTTTCTTAAAATTTTCATTGTGTACGTTTGTCTCGGAGGAAACATTGACTATATAATTTTAAGATATCGGGTGGAGGCGGAACCTCTGTACCTCTTCGGGGAAAATTTTTTGTAATGACCATGCATGGCATTTTACCTCGCATATGACGCCAAAATTAAGAGGGGATAAACACCGCTTTGTCCGATGGCTAGGCTACAATGGCACGAATTCGATATCCGCATTCAGGGCGAAGTGTCTCCACCCTAAAAATATATTAGAGAGTTAAAGAAGGCGCAGCGGAGTGGTTCGGCTAGTGTTTTTACATTCTTGACGTCGGTCAGTTTGTCGAAAGCACGATTGCGGTCGAAGGCGTAAAACTAGCTGCTTGAAATATTGCACAGATACTAAATATTGATGTAGGTAATTTGGGATTGCAAATGGGCCATATTGGTTTAGATTTCGATATAGCCCCCGTATAAACCGATCTCTCTATTTGAATGCTTAAGCCCCTGGAAGCCTCAATTTTCACCCGATATGGCTTAAATTTTGCATGTGGTGTTCTGTTATGACTTCCAACAACGTTTCAATGTACAGTCCAAATCGGTCTATAACCTGATATAGCTCCCATATAAACCGATCTCCCGATTTGACATCTTTAGCCCCCGGAAGCCGCAATTTTTGTCCGATTTCGTTAAATTTTGGTCTATAACCTGGTATAGCTGTCATATAAACCGGTCTCTCGATTATCCTTGTTCGGTTCTAGAAGCTTTAATTTTTGCTGGTTTGACAGAAGTTTGGCAGAACAGAAGTTTGACAGAATTTACAATGGAATGCGAAACAAATGGCATGTTATCCTACATTGACACAGTAGTCCATAGGAAAGGCAACAGTTTGAAGCTCGATTGGTACCAAAAAGACACAGCACAGCAGGGAAGACTCATCAACTTCTATTCAAAGCATCTAAGGAGAATAAAAATCAACACTGCCACAAATTTCATCGATAGGTTGTTGAAAATAAGCGACAAATCCTTCCACATCGAAAATGAGAAGAGAATTCGAAACATGTTAGAGCAAAATGATTTCTCAAGAAAAACGGCAACGGATCTAATAAAACACGTGAAGAACAAGGATACGAAGGAACTTGCATCAAGAATTTATAAAAGGACAATATATATCTCAGGATTTTCGGAGAGATTCGGTAATTCCAACATTTTCAACAAGGACTCATACCAGCTGGCACTAAAAAGCGGCAATACCGTCAACAAACTATTTAGCAAGACTAAAACCAGGATAAGGAAAAAAGAAAAATCGAACGTGGTGTACAAGATAAGCTGCAATGGGGACAAGTCCAATTTATGCCCAATGGCATATATTGGCACTACAAAATAAAAAACTAAAGACAAGGGTTTCCGCTCATAAATCGGATCAAAAGGCAAAAGATAGTCTTTAGAACAGAAGTCTACCATAAACCGTGCTAAGTATGGCGCAAATCGGAACATAACCTGATATAGCTGTCATATAAACCGATCTGGGATTTTGACTTCCTGAGCCTCCGATTTGGCAGAAACTTTGTACAACGGCTTCTCTCATGCCCTTCAACATACGTGTCTAATATGGTCTGAATCGATAAATAGCTTGATACATCTCCCATATAAACCTATCTAACGATTTTGCTTCTTGAGACCCTACAAGGCGCAATTCTTATCCGAATGAACTGAAATAATACACAATGACTTGTACAATGTTCAGCACTCATTAACCGTCCGAATCGGACTATAACTTGATATAGCTCAAATAGCATAAAAGTTCTTATTCAATATTCGTTGTTTGCCATAGAACTCGACAAATGCGATCCATGGTGGAGGGTACATAGGATCCGACCCGGCCGAACTTAGCACGCTCTTACTTGTTGTTTCTGTGCTTTTCTTAAATTCTGTTTTATGCTACTATAATCTTTTTAGTTATACATTCTCTGATGATGATCAACAAGTAAAAAGGCGTTGGATTCCCACCACCTCGGGTATAGATGTAAACCAGCTTTCATCAAAATCCGGTGAAAATTGCATACCTTATGTCTTATGATTATAAATGCCCATTTTTGGGGCTAAGTCTTTAAATCGGGATATCGGTCAATATGGCAGCTATATCCAAATCTGGACTGATCTGAGTGGAACTGAGGAAGGATGTCGAAGGGTCTAACACAACTTACTGTCCCAAGTTGCGGCGACATCGGACAATGAATGCGCTTTTTAAGGCCCCAAAACCTACAACCGAGAGATCGGTCTATATGACAGCTATATCCAAATCTGGACCGATCTGAGCCAAATTGACGAAGGATATCGAAGGATCTAAGACAACTAACTTTCCCAAATTTCAGCAAAATCGGATAATAAATGTGGCTTTTATGGGCCTAAGACCCTAAATCGGAGGATCGGTCTATATGACAGCTATATCCAAATCTGGACCGATCTGTGCCAAATTGACGAAGGATGTCGAAGGGCCTAAGGCAACTCACTGTCCCAAATTTCAGCAAAATCGGATAATAAATGTGTCTTTTATGGGCCTAAGACCCTAAATCGGAGGATCGGTCTATATGGCAGCTATATCCAAATCTGGACCGATCTAAGCCATATTGATGAAGGATATCGATGGGCCTAAGACAACTCACTGTCCCAAATTTAAGCAAATTCGGATAATAAATGTGGCTTTTATGGGCCTAAGACCCTAAATCGGAGGATCGGGCTATATGACAGCTATATCCATATCTGGACCGATCTGAGCCAAATTGACGAAGGATTTCGATGGGCCTTACACAACTCACTGTCCCAAATTTCAGCAAAATCGGATAAAAATGTGGCTATTATGGGCCCAAGACCCTAAATCGGCGGATCGGTCTATATAGCGGCTATGTCAAGATATAGTCCGATATAGCCCATCGTCGAACTTAACCTGCTTATGGACAAAAAAAGAATCTGTGCAAAGTTTTTGTTCAATATCTCTGTTTTTTAAGACTGTAGCGTGATTTAAACAGACAGATGACCAGACGGACGGAAATGGGTAGATCGCCTTAGATTTTTACGCTGATCAAGAATATATGTACTTTATAGGGTCGGAAATGAATATTTCGAAAGACAAAATGAATATACCCCCATCCTTCGGTGGTGGGTATAAAAAATGCCAACAATAAACAATTTAATTTCATGTCTTGTTGTGCAGGCATTCAATATAATAAGAATTCAAAATTCAAATTAACCGATTTTGCTGAAATTTTGTACTGTGACATTTTTTATGACATTCAACAGATGTGCCAAATATGGTCCGAATCGGTTCAAAACCTGATGTAGCTCCCATTTAAAGCGATTTCCCAATTGGAGTTCTTCAGCCTCTAGAGGGCATAATTCTTATCAGATTTGGCTGAAATTTCGCATATTGACTTCTCCTATGACTTTCAACATACCTTCCGAGTATTGTTCGAATCGATTTAAAACTTGGGATAGCTTATATAAACCGATCTCTCGATTGCACTTTTCGAGCCGCTAGAGGGCGCAATTCTTGTCTGATTTGGTTAAAATGTTGACTTGTCCTACGACTTTCAGAATACGTCTTAAATGATCCATAACCTGGTAAATCTTCCATATAAACCGATCTGCTAATTTTACTTCCTGAGCCCCTGTTGGGCGAAATTCTTATCCGATTTGGCCTTGCACATTGACTTCTGCTATGGTCTCCATCATACCTAGTATGGCCCGAATCAATCCCTATCCTGAAAAAACTCTCTTGGACAGCAACACTTATCCATTATTCTTTGTTTGCCTGAAAAGAGATTTCGGACAAAGAACTTGACAAATGCGACCCATGGTGGAGAGTACATAAGATTCGGCCCGGCTGAATTTAGCACGCCAGGTATTTCTCAGCTCATCCATCTACCCTGTGTCGTTCAAAGGATAACTGTTTCCTTACAAGATATCTTCGAAATTGAACATTGATATTAAATGTTACAAATTTTACTCAACATTGGTCCCCATACAAAATTTCAAAGATATTTTTCATGTTTTGATACAACCATGACAAACCAGGAACTTCGCTAGCAAACAAAAGTAATTTTTCAAAAAATAAAAAGTTTCAACCAAAGAGAATAATAATAATTTATATCAAAATTGACAAGCCAAATGAATGGAAATAGTCACCTTATGCTTTCTACTTCCCCTTCTACAGCTGCCCAGCCGAGACCCCAGCAATGGGAAGAAGGGGAAAACTTTCAGATCAGATTACGGGGAAAACAAATTGAAAAATATGCACCACGCTCAAACGGATGTACTACTGAGGTATGGGAAGGTGGTGGTTGTTTTTGTTGTACAACAAAACAAAACTAAGTGAAATAAAATCAAAAGTGTAAAATTAATGTTTCTTTCGAAATACGAAGAGGCATATTTTTCATAATGTGTACGATATGAAATCTTTGGCTCAATTCCTGCTGTCCTTATCCTGATGATGTTCCTTGTGCATGTAGTCTTGTTCATGTGTGTGTGTGTATCATCTTGGCTGCTCTGTGTTGAAAAGTTCAGTTGTGATGAGTTTTTCGCCAACAAAATATGAAATAAGAACATACCAAACAAAAAATGGAAACTTTGTAAATCATGAACTAAAACAATTTATCTTGTGTAACACGAGGTTTTCACTGCATTTCTTTCCACAACCACCACCATTCTGGGTGACTGACAGGCTTTTACAATTCATTTGTTGGTATTTTTCTGCCTTTAAATGATCCTGCATTTTTAACAAGTCAAAACTTGGTCTTTACAATGGTTTGATATGCAAGGGAAACCTGCTCTTCGAATTTCATAGGAGATTTGAATTTATTTTAAATGGAACTGAAACTGGGGCAGAGGGAGCTAGGTTTTTGTTTAATCAGGTTTTCAGTATTAACGAATATTCCGTTTTCAAACAATCTGGGGGAATTTTTGAAATTTTTAAGAGAATTGGTTATTTTAATAAAAACATTGAGAAATATTGTCTTGGTGGTAGTCAAAAGCTTACTTCTCCTCTCAATTGAAAAATATTTCATTCTAGCTGAACCGGGCCCACTCCGCTGCCCCTTTCTTAACTAATATTTTTTAGGGTTGAGACACTTCGCCCTGAATGTGTATATCGAATTCGTGCCACTGCATCCTATGTTCGCCTATAACGCTGAACGCCTGCTTTCAAATCCTGGCGATAACATCGGACAAAATTTAAAGTGGCGGTGATCCCCTCTTAATGCTGGCGACATTTACCATGCATGGTCATGTAAAAAATTCTTCCCAAAGACGTGTCGCACTCCATTTGGACTTGGCTATAAAAAAGTCCCTCATCATTGAGTTTAAACTTGAATCAAAAAGCTTTCATTGATGTGTGAGAAGTGTGCACCTTCTCGTTTCCTGGGTAAATTTTTACTCCACTCCCAAATACCTTTCTTTTGAGTCCTATGTTATGGTATTGGTAAATATTTCCGGTTTAGAGAGACAATTGGCCCTTAATGGCCCTACTTTCAAATACATTTTATATGAGCCCCATAATGGTCGGTAAAAAAATTCTGTTTGAGGATGGGATGGATCCCAGGGACTTTGTCTCGAAAATGAGTATCAATTTACCGAAAACAATCCATTTCATAATAGGGAGGTGTTTTCGGGTGGGGCAGATCCCCCAACCCATGGCTCTTCCATTGGATACCAAATTCGTTTTTTTACCTCAATCACCTTTCGTTTGAGCTCTATATTGTCGTGATTGGGTTTAAACCCATTTGGCGGGTTTTGGCTCCCTAAGGCACCCGACCCCAACAATAGACACCATGTTTTGTTTTGACTGTGAGAGTGCAAAAAAATTTCCGAGTCACATTACCAATCTCCGAGATCTGGTGTTTTTGAAAATTAGGATAATGAGAAGTGCTTTTTAGAGAAGGGATGATACTCAGACATTTCGACTCAAATATGGATATCAAATTCGTGCTGCACTCCCAAATCCATTTAATGTGAGCCCCATATTGTCATGGTCGGTAAATATGAACTGTTTGGAGGGTGTTTTGGGCCTGGGGCAGCCACCGGCACTTTGCCCTGAAAATAGATATCAAATTCGTTCTTTACTCCCAAATACAAATGATTTGAGCTCCATATTGACATAATTGTAAAGGAAGTTCAGTTTACACTTGGCTCCAAAATTGGATACTAAATTCGTTTTCTGCTCTCAAATACCTTGCATTTGAGTCCCATATTGTCATAATGGGTCAAATAATCCATTTGACGTATCTTTAGGAGGAAAAGCGCCACCTAGACTTTAACACAAATTTTAATGTCATATTCGTAATCTACTCCCAAATACCTTTAATTTGAGTCCCTTATAGACATGGACGGCTAATATGCCCATTTGGGGGTACTTAAAGGTGGGGCGACCTCCCATTACTTGGACCTAATTAATTATGCAATATTTGTAATCTACCGTCGAATACTTTTCATTTGAGTCCCATATTGACATGAACTGCGATATATCTGTTTCGAGGAGTTTTTCGGTTGGGGGGGTCTCAAGATCCCAGTTCGGTTTATATGACAGCTATATCAGGTTGTGTACCGATTTTTGCCATACTCAGAGCAATTGTTGGAAGTCGTAACAAAATTCCTCATGCGAAATTTCAGCCAAATCGGATGAGAATTGCGCGCTCTATTGGCTCAAGAAGTCAAGATCCAAGATCGGCTTATATAGCAGCTATACCAGATTATTAACCGATTTGAATCATACTGACTACAGTTATTGGAAGTGATACCAAAACTCTTTGTGCAAAATTTCAGTCAAATCGGACAAGAATAGCGCCCTCTAGAGGTTGAAGAAGTCAAAATCCCAGTTCGGTTTATATGGCAGCTATATCAGGTTATGTACCGATTTTTGCCATACTCAGCGCAATTATTGGAAGTCATAAGAATTGCCCCCTAGAGGTTCAATAAGTCAAGACCAAGATCGGCCCTCAAGGTGTTCAAGAATTCAAGACCTAAGATCGGTTTATATGGAAGCTATATCAAAACATGGACCGATTTGGCCCGTTTACAATCCCAACCGACCTACACTAATAACAGCCAAGTATCACATAGTCATAATGGGTCTATTGGCGTTTTTGAGCAGTGGCGTGACCCCCTATACTTCGATCTGATTTTGTATGTCAGATTCGAAGTCTACCCCCGAATACCTTTCATTTGAGCCCCATATTGAAATGAACGTCCAATATGTCTGTTTGGGGCAGTTTTGGGGTTAGAACGGCCCGAATCGTACATAGACTCAAAATATAATACCATATTTGTATTCTACTCTCCAATACCTTTCATTTCATACCTATATTGTCCCGATCGGTCCACTTTTGATTTTGGGTTGTGTTCTTGGCATAAGGGGGAGGGTCCTTTCCCCTTCCGATACCGAAAAATTATATAGCCCATGTTTCCTTTAAGACCAACCTACACAATATGCGAAAATTTCGAGATAATCGGTTCTGCCGTTTTTCGGTCTACACGGAACAAACAAACCGAGTCCCATATATCAGTGATTGGCTAATGTGCCATTTTTGAGCGTTTTTGTGGGGGTGGGGTGACCCCCTATACTTCGACTTGAATTTGTATGCCAGATTCGTAATCTACTCCCGCATACTTTTCATTTGATACCCATATTGTCCTTATCGGTCCACTTTTGATTTTGGGTGGTATTGTTGGGGTAACGGTAGAGGGTCCGCCCCTTTTCGTTATCAATAAATTATAAAGCCTATTCCTACTTCCTGACCATATTCGTAATCTACTCCCGAAAACCTTTCATTTGAGTCCCATATGGTCATGATCGTACAAATAAACCTATTTTAAGGGGTTTTGGGACTGGGTCGGCCCCCAGGTACTTGGATCCAACTATTATTATGAAATTCGTACGCTACTCTTGTATACCTTTCATTTGAATCCCATATTGTCCCGATCGGTCCACTTTTATTTTTGGGTAGTACTTTTGGGGTAAGCAGGAAGGTCTGCCCCCCCCTCCAGTTATCAAAAAATTAAATAGCCTATGTTCCCTTCCAGACCAACCTACAATCTGTGAACATTTCAAGGTAATCGGTTCAGCCGTTTTTAAGTCTATACGGAACAAACAAACATACAAACAAACAAAAACAAAACAACTCCCCCCCCACCACAAATGAAAAACATTTTATGTTAAACCGTATGGATCATTTCACACAAATCAAATTCCTTAGTCATATGCACGATAAAACACAACATTATTGCAAAAACAAGGCAAGCATTGCTTAATTTTTGTTAAGTCTAAGAGAAAACATCCATTCTTTAAAGGTAAACAAACAACCATCTCTCTCTTAATTGCTTTGACAACAAGGTGACAGCTTAATTACTTTTTCGCTCTTTCTACTTTCCTTCCCACTCCATTAACAACTTCTTGCGCTGCCCACTCAGTTTCATCAATAAACTTCAATCGGTCGCAAGCAAAAATTTAGTCCTCATAAAAGTTATAGTTAAAAAGTGATTAAAACATTGAAAACTATATAAAAAAGTGAATAAATTAAAACAAAAGTGAAGTGCAACTAATATATTAACAATTTTTAATGGAAAATCGTTCAAAACTCATTGCAATTTGCAAAAAGAAGATCGAGAAAAAAAAAAGAAATTAATGAGGCTGCGGATTTCGCGTTTATGTTACGCCGTGTGTGTATCTATTATTCATGTTGTTGTGTTTTATGTGCATAGAGAGTGAGAGACAAAGTGAACATGTAATGCTCTCACATTAGGTAAGGTGTTTTGCTCTTTGTCCAAGCAAAAGAAGGTATCTTCAACAAACCAAACAAATAGAAAAAAGAACGGTATTGCGTCATCCTATTGCATTGGCAAACAAAAACAATGTATTGCAATAAAAACAACAACAAAGTCAATGTCTATAACATCAACAAATTTGCAGCTCTACATTTTGCAGGTGAGTTTATTAGCAACTATTCGTAAAGCAAATATTATACATACACATAAGCCCTATTAAAAGTTAAATACCCAAGGCTGCATTTCACTTTCTAAAGTAAGGCAAATGACCAAGAGCATTCCATTAGGGAAACTTTTGATATATCAATGAATGCTGTCTGATTCAAGGTTAAGCTCAATGAAATTTTATGTAGACAAAATTTCAATGAAATTTCATCTAAAGACAAAATTTCAATGAAATTTTATCTAAAGACAAAATTTCAATGAAATTTTATGTAAAGACAAAATTTCAATGAAATTTTATCTAAAGACAAAATTTCAATGAAATTTTATCTAAAGACAAAATTTCAATGAAATTTTATCTAAAGACAAAATTTCAATGAAATTTTATCTAAAGACAAAATTTCAATGAAATTTTATCTAAAGACAAAATTTCAATGAAATTTTATCTAAAGACAAAATTTCAATGAAATTTTATCTAAAGACAAAATTTCAATGAAATTTTATCTAAAGACAAAATTTCAATGAAATTTTATCTAAAGACAAAATTTCAATGAAATTTTATCTAAAGACAAAATTTCAATGAAATTTTATCTAAAGACAAAATTTCAATGAAATTTTACCTAAAGACAAAATTTCAATGAAATTTTATCTAAAGACAAAATTTCAATGAAATTTTATCTAAAGACAAAATTTCAATGAAATTTTATCTAAAGACAAAATTTCAATGAAATTTTATCTAAAGACAAAATTTCAATGAAATTTTATCTAAAGACAAAATTTCAATGAAATTTTATCTAAAGACAAAATTTCAATGAAATTTTATCTAAAGACAAAATTTCAATGAAATTTTATCTAAAGACAAAATTTCAATGAAATTTTATCTAAAGACAAAATTTCAATGAAATTTTATCTAAAGACAAAATTTTAATGAAATTTTATCTAAAGACAAAATTTCAATGAAATTTTATATAAAGACAAAATTTCAATGAAATTTTATCTAAAGACAAAATTTCAATGAAATTTTATCTAAAGACAAAATTTTAATGAAAAAGTGAGTTGATAAAGGAACTGAAACCCTTAAAAGCTGCATTTATTACCCGATTTCGCTGAAATTTTAAAAAGTGAAAAAGTGATTTGTTGTGTGCCTTCCGACAACCGACTCAAACATGGTTTAGATCGGACCATATTTGGATATGGCTGCCATAGAGACCGATCTGCCGATTTAGGGTTTGAGGCCCATAAAAGCTGCATTCATAAACCGATTTGGCTGAAATTTGAAAAAGTGAGTTGTTATAAGTCTCCCGACAATCGATTCAAATATGGTTAAGATCCGATCATATTTGGATATAGCTGCCATATAGACCGATCTATCGATTTAAGGTTTAAATCCCATTAAAGCTTCATTTCATTTGCTGAAATTTTAAACAGTTAGTTGTTGTTAGCTCCGGACATCCGACTCATATATGGTTCAGATTAGACCATATTTGGGTATAGCTGCCATAAAGACCAATCTGCCGATGAAGGGTCTGAATCCCATAGAAGCTTCATTTATTAACCGATTTCACTGAAATTTCAAACATTGAGACGCTTTAGGTCGGACCATATTTGGATATAGCTGTCATATAGAGCGATCTGCCGATTAAGCTGCATTTATCAACGGATTTCGCTGAAATTTCAAACAGTGGGTTGTGTTAAGCCTTCCGATACCAAAATTAATAATGTTATAGATCGGATCATATTTGGATATAGCTGTCATATTGAGCGATCTTCCGATTAAGGATCTGAAGCCCATAAAAGTTACACTTATAACCCGATTTGCCAAAAATTTTGCACATAGTATTCTGTTATGGCTTCCAATAGTTGTGCCAAGTATGGTCTAAATTGGTCTATAACCTGATAAAGACCCCAAATAAACAGATCTCCTGAATTGAATTTTTGAACCCTTACAAGCCATCATACTTGTCCGGTTTGACTGAAATTTTGCATGCGGTGTTCGGTTACGGCTTCCAACAACTGTGTCAAGTATTGTTCAAATCGGTCTATAACCTAATATAGCTTCCGTATAAACCGATCTCCCGATTTGACTTCTTGACCGCCTGGGAGCCGTAATTTTGTTCAATTTAGCTAAAATTTTGCATATAGTGCTCTGTTATGACTTCCAGCAACTGTGTCAAATACGGTGCAAATCGGTCTATTACCTGATATAGCTTTCATATAAACCGATCTCCGGATTTGACTTTTTGAGTCCTTACAAGCCGCAATTTTTGTCCGACAACTGTACTTAGTAAAGTTGATACGGTCTATAACCTGGTATATCTCCCATATAAACTGATCTGACATTTTAACTTCTTGAGGCGTTACGAGTCTCAATTCTTTTCCGATTTAGTAAGTTGTTTTTAGTAAACGACTTGTTATTCCTTTACAATTTTAAAGGGTAAATTAATCGGAAATTTCGGCTTGTAAAGGCTCCAGAAGTCAAATCTGGAGATCGGTTTAAATGGGAACTATATCAGGTTATAGACCGTTTTGGATCGTACTTAGCACAGCTGAATCTGAGCCGATATGGCCCATTTGCAATTCCCTACGACCTACAGCAATACTAAGTATCTGTGCGAAATTTGATGCTGCTAGCTTTACGTTCTCGATCGCTATCTTGATTTCGACAGACGAACGGACGGACCTGGCTAGATCGACTCAGAATATCGTGACGATCCAGATCAATACTTCGAGGAGTTACAAACGGAATGACTAGATTTGTATACCCCTAACCTACGGTGGCGTCCTGTTTGGGGGTTGTTATGGTGGTGGGACGTCCACTAGACAGTTGGCCCCTAATATTGATATCAGATACGTGGTCTACTCCCACATATCTTTAATTTGAGCCCCATATTTCCATGTCGCAAACATGACCGGCTTGGGGGGTGTTTTGTGGGATGGGCGGCCACTCAGTGAGTTGGCCTTGAAAATAAATATCGGATTCGTGTTCCACTTTAAAAACCCTCTTATTTGAGCCTCATATTGCAATAGTCAGAAAATACTTACTATTTGGGTGGTGTTGCGGAAGTGGCGTCGCCCCATAGACCCTTTTCCCGAAATTCGTGCTTTTCTCCCAAAGACCTTTCATTTAAGCCCCATATTGCTATGGTCGTATATTTGTCCCCTTTTGGGGATGTTTTTGATGAGAGGCGGCCAAACACTTGATCCCATATTTGGATATCAATTTCGTATTCTACATTCAAATACCTTTTATATGTATAAGCCCCATATTCCCATGGTCAGTAAATAAGTCCTGTTTGGGGGGTGTTTTGGGAAAGGGGTGGACCCCCAAAAACGTGGTCCCACATTTGGATATCAGATTCGTATTCTACTTGCAAATACCTTTCATTTGAGTCCCATATTACCATGGTAGGTAAATATGTCCGATTTAGGGGTGTTTTGGGGCTTGGGGTGGTCCCCCTAGCACTTGGTCCGGCAATTGGATATCAGATACGTTTTCTTATCCGAAATACCTTTCATTTGAATCCCATATTGTCGCGATTGGTCTATATATATATTGGATTGGTTTTAGCGTGGGGCAGCCCCCCTAGGTACCCCATCCGAAAAAGGGATACCAATTTTTTTTATAGGGTACTATATGAGAGCACACAAAATTTCGCTTAAATCGCACGACCCATCTCCGAGATCTGGCGTTTCTGAAAATTAGGGTAAGGGGGAGGGTCCGCCCCCCCTTTAGATATCAAAAAATTTAGTTCCCTATTTTCACCACGGGGTCATTATGCACCATCTTTGAAAATTTCAAGAAAATCGGTTCAGACGTTTCTGAGTCTATAAGGAACACACAAACAAACAAACAAACCTACAAACAAACACAAATTGATTTTTATATATAAGAAGATGTACACATACTGACTTATTTAATTTGCTTAAGGAAATGATTTTCTAATATAAAAATTTTACGAATAATCATTTTTTTAAGGGGTACGTAGGAAAAACTGTGGTGAAAACTGAACAGCAAAAATTCCCAAAATTTTGACAAACAAATTTAAAATCTTCTTTAATTGAGAATTCTCTTCAAACAAGTGAGATTTCTATCATACGCAGTTAGTCAACATTCATCAGAAAACGATTTTGGGTCAATTTAAATGCATTTCGAAGAAGAATTTTAGCACGTCATTTGAGCATTCGTTTATATTGGCGATTAATTATTTTATAAATGTAGCCTCACATTTACTTATTGACGTAAGTGGGTTGTATTTGGTGTGAGTGTTAGAGGGCATATGTGTACTCCATTCACCAAATTTCAGCCAAATCGAGCAAAACTTGAGGCTTTTAGGACCTGAAGAAGACAAATCGGACCTAAAATCATCCAATTATCTGAATCATGCCCAGACCAAGAATTGTTTGTAAGAAAAAGAATAAACTTTTGTCAATTCCATTATTAGTTAATTTTAGAACACAGAAATGAAGATAAGAAATTTAATTTAGTGTCATCTTATAGGTTGAACATATGAACTTAATGTTAATAGTCTTAAACTCTTTCCATGGCATTGTTATCAAAACCCAAAATAAAACAGTGAAAAAACAAACATGCATTTATTTTTAGATTTTATAATTAGTTTGAAATTTCTTTTATATAAAACAAAAAAATAAATGCTGTTTATCAATTTCTATTCCCACCACCAAAGAATGGTGGTATACTGATCTAGGCATTTCGTTTGTTACACCTCGAAGTATTGATCTGGGACACCACACCATAATGTATATATATTATTGATCATCTTGACATTCCTAGGCGATCTAGCAATGTCCGTCCGCCTGTCCGCCGGACAAGGACATAGGAATTGCTCCAACATCTCATCATCTTTCCCACATGCCCTACACATGCTATCACTTGCCGTACGTGGGCTCTTTGCACTATGTTTCCCGTTAGGATACCAAAAGCTATAATGACCTCCTTCTTACTTCCTTTCAGTAATAACCTCGTCTTCTCACCATCCGGATATCCCCATAGAATTTTCGTTGTGGTACCGACCTTTTCACTGTCCCACAGTGTTTCATTTCTTCTTACTCCGCTATGGCCCGTCATCCAACAATGCTGATTGTACCATTCACAGATAAAGCGTTATTCTCTTTTATTCCAAGAATGTTCTTGATCTTACCTTCCTGGTTGTTATTGCCCTGATGGCTAGTTTACTGTCCGTAAAAATGTTCATACACCACGTCCTCGCTCTAACACCTCACTACGTCATACATTCCATGATCGCCCGTATTTCTCGCTGCCAATTTTCAGCAAAATCTAATACCAATATTAGTGCCTGAATCCCATTTGATCTTTATTGGTCTACGAATTTGAGTTTGGATGTAAGGTGTACTCCATTCTTAAAATACTTCATTTCAGCCCGATATTCTCATGATGTCTAATTTAGTGGTGTTTTCGGGGGAGAGCTGGTCCCCCAGATACTTGGCCCTGAAAAAATATCAGCATCGTGCTCTTATCTCAAATACCATGTATTTAAACCCCATATTGCCATTAGCTTAAGAGGAGTTTACAGGATGAGGCGTCCACCAAACACATGGCCCCAAAATAGGTTATCAAATTCATTTGCTAATCTCAAATACCTTTCAGTTGAGCCACATATTGGCATTGTCGAAAAATTTGTTCTCTTTGGGGGTGTTTTGGGAAAGGGGTGATGCCCTAAATACATGGTCCTACATTTGGATATCAAATTCATATTCTACTTCCAAATACCTTTATTTGAGCCCCATATTGCGATGGTCACTAAAAAAATGCTGTTTGTGGGGTATTTTGGGAAAGGGGTAGACCCCCAGAAAATTGGTCCCGAAAATGGGTACCAATTCTTGCTCTACCCACCCCATACCTTTCATTTAAGCTCCACATTGACATGGTCGGTAAATATACCCGATTTAGGGGTGTTTTGGGGATTGGAGTGGTCCCCCAAACCCTAAGCCTGGAAAATATATCAGCAACGTGCTCTGTTCGCATATACCTATATAACATTTATTTGAACCCCATACTGCCATTGGCCTCAAAATTGGACATCAAATTCGTTTTCTAATCTCATTTAAACTCCTTATTGCAAAAAGCCCTAAAAACTATGAATATTTAGTTCCACTCTCTTTAAGACCCAAATTGTCTTGGTGAGCAAATACGTCCTATTTGGGGTTTGTTATTGTGGTGGGACGTCCGCTAGACAGTTGGCCCCTTATATTGATATCAGATACGTTGTCTACTCCCACATACCTACAATTTGAGCCCCATATTTCCATAGTCGGCAAACATGACCGGCTTGGGGGGTGCTTTGGGGGATGGGCGGCTACTCAGTGAGTTGGCCTTGAAAATATATATCGAAGTCGTGTTCCACCTCTCTTGAGCCTCATAGCCCTCTTATAAAATACTTACTATTTGGGTGGTGTTTCGGGGGTGGCGTGGCCCCATAGACACTTTTTCCCGAATATTGATATCAAATTCGTGCTATACTTCCAAAGACCTTTCATTTGAGCCCCATATTGCTCGTAAATTTGTCCACTTTGGGGGATGGTTTTGGTGAGAAACGGCCCCCCAAACAGTTGGTCCCATATTTGTTTATCAGATTTTAATTCTACACTCAAATACCTTTTATTTCAGCCCCATATTCCTATGGTCAGTAAATAAGTCCTGTTTGGGAGGTGTTTTGGGAAAGGGGTGGATCCCCAGAAACGTGGTCCCACATTTGGATATCAGATTCATATTCTACTCGCAAATACCTTTCATATGAGTCCCATATTGCAATGGTCGGTAAATATGTCCGCTTTAGGGGTGTTTTGGGGCTTGGGGTGGTTCCCCTAGCACTTGGTCCGACAATTGGATATCAGATGCGTTTTATTATCCTAAATACCTTTCATTTGAGTCCCATATTGTCGTGATTGGTGTTAATATATGTTTGGTAAAATTAGGATGGGGCAGCCCCCCTAGGTACCTAATCGGAAATTTGGATACAACATTTTTATTTTTAAGATACTATATGAGGGCACACAAAATTTCGCTTAAATCGCACCACCCATCTCCGAGATCTAGCGTTTCTGAAAATTAGGGAAAGGGGGAGGGTCCGCCCCCCCTTCAGATATCAAAAAATGTAGTACCCTATTTACACCACGATATCATTATGCACCATCTGTGAAAATTTCAAGAAAATCGGTTCAGCCGTTTCTGAGTCTATAAGGAACAGACAAACATACAAACAAACAAACACAAATTGATTTTATATATAAGATTATTATGTTCTGATCGGTCCAATTTATTTTTTTGAAGTACCACTTGGATCCAATTTTGAATATCATATTCATACTTTACTCTTAAATACCATTCATTGGAGTCCCATATTGTCCTGATCGGTCCATTATACTCGCTGTACCTTCCATTCCATTATACTCGCTGCCACAGGATGAGGGTATACTAATGTACTGATTCCTTTTGTAACATCGCGAACTATTGATTCTAGATCGTCTCGACGTTCTGAGTCGATCTAGACAGTTAATCAGTTAAAAAAGGTACATTTTTAGCGGAATCCATGGTGGTGAGTACCCAATATTCGGCCCGACCGACTTTGCACGCTTTGTTGTTTTAGTCGCGTATTGTCCTGATCGTTCAATTTTTATTTTTGGCGGGGGTTTGGGCTTGGGACGGCTTCCTAGGCACTTGGAGCCAATTTTAATTATCATATTCATACTCTACTCCCAAATACCTTTAATTTGAGTCTCATATTGTCTCAATGAGTAAACATGTCTGTTCGTTGGTTTTGAGATGGGACATCCCCCCAGGATATGTCACCCCATAATTTTATACCAATTTTATGTTTTTGAGGTACCATAAGATGGTTAACAAAATTTCACTTAATTCGACGCACCTTTTTCGAGATCTGGCGTTTTGAAATTTGTGGTAAGGGAGAGGATCCGCCCCCCCCCCCCCCCCCCCTCCATTCCCCTCGTAGATATTACGAAATGAAGAAGCGTTTTTTCACCGGGAGGCCTTAACTCTACCACCTGCGAAAGTTGCATGATATCGGCTCAGCCGTTTTTGAGTCTGTATGGTATATACAACAAACTAACAAACAAGCAAAGCGCAACAATTGCATTATTATACCCACCACCGAAGGATGGGGGTATATTCGTTTTATTATTCCGTTTGCAACACATCAGAATATCCTTTTCCGACCCCATGAAATATATATATTCTTGATCGTCGTAAAAATCTAAGACGATCTACTCTTTTAAAGTAGAAGTATTGAGCTGAAACTTTGCACAGATTCTTGTTTAGTCCATAGGCAGGTTAAGTTCGAAAATTGCTTGTATTGGGCTATATCTTGAAATAGCCCCCATATGTACCGATCTGCCGATTTAAAGTCATAGCCCCATAAAAGCCAAATTTATTATCCGACTTTGCTGAAATTTGAGATAGTGATTTCTGTTAGGCCCTTCGACATCTTCTTCAATTTGGCCCAAATCGGTCTAGATTTGGATATAGCTGTCATATGTCGGCACGTCCTTCGTACTCGGCACAAAAAAGGAGGTCCCTTATCACTGAGTTTAAACATTAATCGGACTGCACCTGTATTTTGATAAATACTACTACTAAGAACGGGAAAGGGTTTCCTTATTTCGAGACTGCCGATTGCGACATCGTTTTAAACAATATTTTTTGTTCCAAACATATTTGGCAAGTGATAATACAAATTTTACGTCATGGGGTCATGCTCTGAAATACATTCAACGACAATGAATTTAAAATATTGTAGTTTTTTCTGGTTTTCACTGATCGCTGACGCATTAACTATGATTATTAGTTGCGGAATTTGCTGAATGGTTTCTCCAAATAGCAAACCAAATCAAATGTTCTATAAATTGGCCGCTTTCAAAGAACGTGTGGTTCAATCCATTCGAAGCTATAGATAATTACGGACGCATAAAATCGTCGGCTCCATCGTATTGGTTAGGCAGTTAAAATTTTTCATACTTATCACTCGGTTTTTCAGTTATGAATAATCCCGAATTATATATCAGTGCTAATGATGTGCAACGCCATGATGCGGATGTTGTAGTTAAGAAATTTTCTTCAAAAATGCAATGGCATCCCAAGGGGGAAGATACACTAATCGATCTCGGCTCAGGATCGGGCGATGTTCTCATGGATATTGTATACCCAAGGATACCAAAAAATTTTCAACGCATTGTGTGTACCGACGTTAATCCTACAATGGTTAGTTACGCCCGCCAAAAATTCGGTCATGTAAAAGGAGTTGAGTTTGAAACACTCGACATGGCAACGGACACATTGCCCGAGCAGCTGAAAGGACAATTTGATCATGTGACCTCCTTCTATGCTTTAATGTATGCAAGAACTCAAAGGTAGGTAATCTAACAATGGAATATTCGTTCAAATTAATTGTTTAACATATTCCTCCAGACAAGCGATTAAAAACATTTGGGAACTCTTAAGACCCACTGGGGGCGATTGCCTTTTTATCACTCTGTGCACTCATCCAATTTTTCACGCTTACAAAGTCTTAAGTAAAATGGAAAAATGGGCTCAGTATGCGATCGATGTGGACTCTTTTATTCCACCACAACAAAATTGCCAAGAACCCCGAAAACAGTTTATGGAGTTTCTCACAGATGCGGGATTTACAGATTTCAGCGTAGAATTACAGCATAAAACCTATGACTATAGGAGTGTGAAAGTTTTCAAAAGTAAGCCAATGTGAATGATGAACATGCAAGATCCCTAAATTCGAAACTATTTTACAGCAAATATGATGGCCGTGAATCCCTTCGTAGAACGAATGCCAGCCACATTGCGTAGTGAATATATGGATGAAGCATTGGTAGAAGCTTTCAGGTATATGGGCAACAAAATAGATCCCAAGGATTATTGCGGCGTACTACCAATTCCTTATACACTGCTGGTGGTTTACGCCCGAAAGTGAAAATATGTGTAGCATACAGTGGCTCAATAAAGTTAATGTAGTAATATTTTAATCTTTAATATAAAGAAATTTAATTTTTTTTTGCACTGAACTTTAATGAAATATAGATCGTCACATATGTAAACGATTTCCACGAAGAGCATTAGGCGAAACAGGGAAAAAGTTTTTGGAAGTCATAACGGAACACGACATGCAAAATTTCAGCCAAATCGGGCAGAAATGCGGCTCTAAAATCAAATCGGGAGATTGGTTTTTATGTTTTAACTAGCTGGACAGGGCCCACTCCTGCTGCGCCTTCTTTAACTCTCTAATATCTTATTAGGATAGGGATACCACCGGAAAAATTTAAAACGGTGGTTATCCCCTCTTATTGTTGGCGACATTTGCGAGGCACCATTATTCCCAAACAGGTGTCGCACTTCGGCACGCCATTCGGACTCGGCTTTAAAAAAAGGTCCCTTATCGTTGATAAACTCAACTTGAATCGGAAAGCACTCATTGATGTGTGAGAAGTTAGCACCTGCTCGGTCCCTTGGCAAATTTTTACTCTACTACCAAATCCCTTCCTTCTGAGCTCCATATTACCGTATTGGTAAATATTGTGGGTTTAGGGGGTATTTCGGGGGAAGTCATTTGGCCATTAAAGTAAACATACAATTCGTGCTCTACTTTCAGAAACATTCGATATATTGGGTTGCCCAAAAAGTAATTGCGGATTTTTCATATAGTCGGCGTTGACAAATTTTTTCACAGCTTGTGACTCTGTAATTGCATTCTTTCTTCTGTCAGTTATCAGCTGTTACTTTTAGCTTGCTTTAGAAAAAAAGTGTAAAAAAAGTATATTTGATTAAAGTTCATTCTAAGTCTTATTAAAAATGCATTTACTTTCTTTTAAAAAATCCGCAATTACTTTTTGGGCAACCCAATAAGTTCCATAATGGCATGATCGGTAAATAAGTTGGACTCCAGGGTCTTTGTCCCGATAATGAATATAAATTTCCCGAAAATCAAGAAATTTCCACCCCAACTAGCTTTCATATAATAGGGAGGTATTTTGGGGAGGGGCGGCTCCCCAAACACATGGCTCTATATAGTCGTTATTGGTGAATATATCCATTTGTCGGGTTTTGAGCGGTACCCTTCCGCAACAGTAGTAGAAACCATTTTTTTGTGACTGTTAGAGTGCAAAAAAACGCCGAATAAATCGCATTACCAATCTTCAAGATCTGATATTTTTGAAATTAGGGGATTGATATGTGCTCGGGGACAAATTTCGACTCAATTATGGATATCAAATTCGTATCCACTCCCAAATCCCTTTACTTTGAGCCCCATATTGTCATGGTCGGCAAGTATGAATCGTTTGGAGAGTATTTTGGCTGGGGCGGCCAAATTCGTTAAAATTCGTTCTTTACTCCCAAATACCGTTGATTTGAGCTCCATATAGCTATACTGACCTTCTTTTTACTTCCTTTCAGTAATTGCCTGGTCCTCTTACGATCTGGATCACCCCATAGGATTTTCGACGTCCTACCGTTTCGCTGTTCCACAATGTTGCATGCGCATTCGTCGCCCACTCCCTTAACTCGGACTGCGTCGACCCGAAACGCTTCGGGTTAACCACGTTTATTGACTGCAGTCCCCTGGCCTTCATCGCCAAATCGTCTGCCATTTCATTTCCCCTTATTCCGTTATGGCCCGGCACCCAAACGATGCGGATTTTGCCATCTTCAGAGAAGGCGTTAATCTCCTTCTTACACTGCTGTTCGTGACCTTATCGTCCTGGTTGTTATTGCCTTTATGGCAATTTTACTGGCGGTAAAGATGTTCACACTCGATGTCCTCGCGTTAGCAAGACACCACTTCACGCATTCCGTGATCGTCCGGATATCTGCCTGCAGCACCGTATTATGGTCAGGCTGTCTAAAACAGATCTCAGTCCCTGGGTTCTCAATGTAGACACCCAGGCCCACTCTGTCCCCTAGCTTTGATCCATCCGTGTAACATAATCTTCCAGACGGCAGTACTAGCGTATCGTCAATTCAACACTGTGCCTAGACCTCAATGTGAGCCTTCTCAGTGTGCTACTGAATGTGACACTTCTGATTCAGTCTCCTATCAAAGATCACTCCTAAGTATTTGACTTTGTCAGATACCGAAATTGTTTTATTGAGGAAACTTGGCGCGTCAGATTATCCCACATTTGTCTTCCTTGTGAACAGGCATAAAGGAGAAAATTGAAATGAGTTCATCGATACACTGTTCTTGAGTTAATTCACTTCAAAAGTTGTAAAAAATAAACGCACAAAAATGTTCACGACTTAATGCCTTTTTTTTTGGCGAGATTAATCTTTTAAGTTACTGTAAACCACACAAATAGCGCTCGTATGTCAAAACCTAACGAGTACGTATAACCTCAAAAAATTTCAAGCTTTACGATAGAGCTGTCAGTTGGCAGATTGCAACACAAAGGTTGTCCAATCCCAAAACATAAAAGGCAACCCTCGTATACTTTATGGGTCCTGAGACGAATATTTCGAGATGTAACAAACCGTAGCGCAGGGGTTAGCGTGTCCACCTATGACGCTGAACGCCTGGGTTCGAATCCTGGCGAGACCATCAGAAAAAAAGTTCAGCGGTGATTTTCCTCTCCTAATGCTGGCAACATTTGTGAGGTACTTTGCCATGTAAAACTTCTCTTCAAAAGAGGTGTCGCATTGCGGCACGCCGTTCGGACTCTTCTATAAAAAAGAGGCCCCTTATCATTGAGCTTAAAACTTGAATCGGACTGCACTCATTGATATGCGAGAAGTTAGCCCCTGTTCCTTAGTGAATGTTCATGGGCAAAATTTGCAATTTGCATTTACAAACGGAATGACTAGATTAGTATACACCCATCCTATGGTGGTGGTTATAAAAAATAACGTTGTTGGCCTATATCTTTAATACACTGTGAGATACATGGTGTCAAAGTTGACCACTTTCTTTTGCCAACTCTGGAGAAAGTGATCTTAAAATGCATATTTATTTTATCCGATTTGGTTGAAATTTGAAACTAAAAGTTTACTTAGACCTGTCTACAGTTGTGCCGAATATGGTGCAGATGGGTCCAACTTTAGGTGTGGGTCCCAGGCAAATGTATCCCCCATTTTTGCTCTGGAATCCACATTTTTCTAAAATTTTGCAAGCGACAGTTTCTTCGCATGGCAAAGTGTAATCCAACCCATGAACGAATCGATCAGTATTTGATGAAGCTCCCAGACAACTGTACATTTTACATATATACAATAGATATTTACACCGAGTTGAGTAAAATGTAAACGGAGTTTCTTCAGAATCCTTAACCATGCAAATTGGGTCAGTAGATCAAAAGTTAATGCCCCTTGAAAGTTGGAAGATGGGAAGTGGTCAACTTTCTCACCCTGTATTAACGATAGAGGACGAAAATGCCTGTGTCCTCCTATACATATGTCAAAATCAATTTTCCCCGCTCAGATCAACAGATAAAAAATTATGGATTTATTTCCCATTTTTTCGCCGTTTGGTAAAAAACTTGAATTTTTTTGGATATTCATAAATAAAAGTTTACATACTCTTAGAAGCACATTGTTACTTGTCTTTGGAAAAGAAAACTGTTTCCTATGACTCTTTTTGTCGTGGGTCCGCCATCTCCAACTGCAAATGTGGCTACAACAACAATGGGTCCTCGCATACCACATTATCTTTACCTTTTTCTACATACCTCTCTATTTGTTCTGGTTTTCTGCATTTTTATTGCAATATTGCGAGCTTCAGATATCGTTGCGTCAATTTTGGGGTATTTAGACTGTGGTACACAATACTCAGTTCGATTTGCTTTGATTGTTCGTTCATTGATAATAAGGATGCCCTACTTAGATTCATCCTTCTCGATTACGGCTTTGGTTGGTGTTCAACTAACACAATGCCAACTTTCGTTTGAAGCTGCCACTGCACATACATAGCTACTCTGTTGTCTCGTTCCAGGTAATATCGGACATCCGGAAATTATGTGGCTTATGACATAACCTACATCCAGAGTCCTCCGCCTGCTTAAGAAATATTCTTCTGATAGTATCATGTATTCAAAGGCTGATCTTGTGCCGCTATTAAAGTTTCTCCTTTGAGCTCTAGAACTGTTGTTAGATATTTGTATATATAGTTCCATTACGGAGCACAAGAATTTTATTTATTTCAATAAATTGCTTAAGCTTTCATACATTTATAAAAAATATCATCTTTAAGTACATTTTCCCAAATCGTTTACATTAGTGTTGCTATCTTGGACTACTCATTGTGCTTTCAACACATGTTATGGGGGTTGATTTTCCATTTGAGTTTGTAATAAAATCCCTTCGCATTCTGGCTTCCCAACACATTGTGCAGTTTCATCAATCCCATTATAGTCATTCATAGTAAAGTCGACTTGTCAAACCATTATTTGACATTTGTTGATTTTTATCCCAATACAGATAACATCTCAAGTTCTGCATTCCTTTTGTCAGTTGTTGGCAGGGGAATTCCTTATGTCCTTACAGCAGTGTCTTCATCGCTAATGAAACGTATTTATTTGATTGTTCTAATCATTTATGAGATGCGAGCTGTTTGCTTTGTTTTTCCAAGAGGGTGCACAAATATGACAATCCATTTCTTTTTTTCCCCCGCATATGTCATAGAGATTTTCAACATAAGTCATCACCACTCTCATAGATTTCAAACCAACATAGCATGTTGTCATGTCTCGAAGAAGTGTTCTTTTATGATATCTTTTGCGTTTTTTAATAATATGTAAATTTCATGGCACAACATTTTATATTCAAAATTAAACTTTTTAAAATTTATTTAAATGGGATTTAAGAAATCTTATCCAGATTGCTGCAGCAATAAATGTTGTGCCATATCAAAGGGCATCGTAGAAATGTTGTTGTACTCGTATAAAAATGGTAACTTGATGAGGTTACCAATGAGGAACATTAGAATAGGTTAGAGTGGCAGTCTATTTTCTCAAGACGTAAGAATAAGTCGTACATATAAATACCCTATGCCATCATAGTGGTACAAGGTGCATTTGTTTGCATCTGCCATACAATCCGATCTCTCGATTTAAGGTCTTGAGTTAATGACACTTGATGATACTCACACAAACACAGAATGGTCTTTTCAATAGTGGTAGTGTGCTCATCACTGGCGTAAAGTTTCCGATTCATACTATGCACATTTATTGCCTGGTTTCGCTGAAATTTTGGTACAGTTACTTGTACTAGAACCCTAAATGTCTGCGCTGAATATGTCAATATCGGACCGTATTCTCATAAACATATGTATCTACCATATATATTAATCTCCCAATTTAATATCTTCGACCCAAAGCAGGTGTAGGTTCTTATTACCAGTGAGAATCGAACCCATAAGAGTCTTTGAACTGTAGTTACTGTCGTATTACAATGGTGACAAATTGTCTAAGTGAGTCTGATTTCAGAATACCAATAAAACTTAAGCCAGGATCGTACTATATTTGGCTACAGCTGCCATACAAACCGATCATTTATTTAAGGTCTTCGGCCCATAAAGGTTAACGTAATTCTTGCATAATTTGATCTCGATTGGTCACTAATAAGATTAAGAATGATTTCACTGACTAAAGGTCTTTGTGTTATAAATGTATTTGGAACAAAATGCCTTCACAATTGTTCTTTTTTTTTTGTGGAGCTAGGTAAAAAAACTTCTGTACAAAGAGGTGTCGCAATGCGGGATCCCGTCCGACAGTGAGATTAAACTTATCATTGAGCTTAAACTTGAATCGGACGACACTCATTGAGATGTGAGAAGTTTGCCCCTGTTCACCTGATGTAGTGTTCATGGGGCTAATTGTAAAAAGTTCCATCTTTCTTTCCATCGTTCCAACTATCGATTCCTATCTTACATCCTTGCTTCAAACATATTTCATACCCTTTCGATCCTTCCTTCCATATTTTCTTCCATCCACCCTTCCATTTTTCCTTCCCTTCCTTCTGTCCATCAATTCTTCCATCTTCGTTCCATTCTTTAGTTCATCTTCCGTGTCATCCTTTTTTCCATCAATTCTTCCTTTCGTACATTTCAACCCTTTCGTCCATCCTTCCTTCTAT